>NW_017213767.1:0-15304 GCF_001704415.2 Capra hircus | reverse complement strand
ATGCATGTCTCGAGTGGGGGCATGTATGTGCGCTTTCCTCCCGAGCTGTAGCAGGAGTGTCACGCTTGCCTTCGCGTGGATCAAGGGATCTGTGGCTTTCCCTCGAGGCTTTCCCACGAGGCTTTCCCACAGGGCTGTCCCACGTGCCACCGTGGTGTGAGTCGATCCTCGCTTGAAAGTCGAGGCAGTGCAGGGTAAACAGTTTTCCCTGGAATGGACTGAGACATCCAGGGGACTCTGGGAACGGTGGCACGACCCTGGAGTTCCTCTCGCCTTTCCTGTGGAGAGCGCCTCCTCTTGAGATGCAACGGGAACGCCGGGAATTCTTTCCCGACCACGCTGTGAAAGGATCCTCCCCTCGAGCTAGGAGGCGGAAACGGGGCTCCTCTGGATGTTGGCGGGACTCTCGTGCTTCCTCTGAGTGGAGACGGGTATGTCGGGGAACTTCTTGAGTTGCCAGCAAGGGTGTGAAGACCCTTTGGAAGTTCCAGAAGTTAGATGTGATTAGACTCGAGATGCATCAGCGGAAATGGGCCTCATGTCGCCTGGAGGGGAGATCCTCCTGGATTTTCTCGAGTTGCGGCAGGTGCCTCTCGACTTATGACGGGGACCTCAGGACCCGCTCTGGTGGCCTCAGGAATGTCCAGTGCCCATGCGAGGTGCTCGGGGGCCTCTCGGTATTCCTCTCCCGTTGATGCTGGGGCCTAAAGACCTTGTGTGGAGTCAGTGCCGGAACCTGAGGTTTCCACTCCAGTGTTCACATGGATCTTAGGGTACTTCTGAAGTCTCCCCAGGGGAGTCAGTCCTCGTCTCGAGTGGGGGCATGCACTTGTGCTTTCCTCCCGAACTGTAGCAGCAGTGTCATGCTTCCCGTTGAGTGGATCAATGGATCAGTGCCTTTCCGTCGATGATTTCTCACGATGCTTTCCCACGAGGCTTTCCCACAGGGCTGTCCCACGTGCCACCGTGGTGTGCGTCGATCCTCTGCTTGAAAGTCGAGGCAGTGCAGGGAAAACAGGTTTCCCTGGAATGGACTGAGACATCTGGGGGACTCTGGGAATGGTGGCACGACCCTGGAGTTCCTCTCGCCATTCGTGTGGAGAGCGCCTCCTCTTGAGATGCCGACGGAACGCCGGGAATTCTTTCCCGACCACGCAGGAAAAGGATCCCTCCTCTCGGGCTAGGTCGTGGAAACGGGGCTCCTCTGGATGTGGGCGGGACTTTCGTGCTTCCTCTTGAGTGGAGCCGGGTATGTCGGGGAACTTCTTGAGTTGCAGCAAGGGTGTGAAGGAACCTTTGGAAGTTCGAAATGTTAGATGTGATTAGCCTCGAGACGCCTCAGCGGAAAATGGGCCTCATCTCGCCTGGATGGGAGAACCTCCTGGATTTTCTCGAGTTGCGGCAGGTGCTCTCGACTTACAACGGGGACCTCAGGGACCCGTTCTGGTGGCCTCAGGAAAGGCCAGTCCCCATGTGAGTTGTTCGGGGGCCTCTCGGGATTCCTCTCCCGTCGATGCCGGGGCCTAAGATCTTGTGTGGCGTCGGTGCCGGAACCTGAGGAATCCTCTCCACTGCCGACATGGGTCTGGGGTACTTCTGGAATCTACCCAGGGCAGTCAGTCCTCGTCTCGAGTGGGGGCATGCACGTGCGCTTTCCTCCCGAGCTGTAGCAGCAGTGTCACGCTTCCCTTCGCGTGGATCAAGGGATCTGTGGCTTTCCCTCGAGGCTTTCCCACGAGGCTTTCACACAGGGCTGTTCCACGTGCCACCGTGCAATGAGTCGATGCTCGGCTTGAAAGTCGAGGCAGTGTAGGGAAAACAGGTTTCCCTGGAATGGACTGAGACATCTGGGGGATCTGGGAATGGTGGCAAGACCCTGGAGTTCCTCTCGCCTTTCCTGTGGTTGCACCTCCTCTTGAGATGCGAGGGGAATGCTGGGAATTCTTTCCGGATAACGCAGGGAAAGGATCCTTCCTCTCGAGCTATGAGGGGGAAACGGGCTCCTCTGGATGTGGGCAAGACTCTCGGGCTTCCTCTCGAGTGGAGAGGGGTATTTCGGGCAACTTCTTGAGTTGCAACTAGGGTTTGAGGGCCCCTTTGTTAGTTCCAGACGCTTGTTGATTAGCCTCGAGATGCCTCATCGGATATGAGCCACATCTCGCCTGGAGGGGAGAACCTCCTGGATTTTCTCGAGTTGCAGCTGGAACTCTCGACTTACGACTTGGACCTCAGAGACATGCTCTGGTGGCCTCATGAAAGGCCAGTCCTCATGCAAGTTGCTCGTGGGCTTCTCGGGATTCCTCTCCCGTCGATGCCGGGGCAAGACCTTGTGTGGAGTCAGTGCCGGAACCTGAGGATTCCTCTCTAGTGCCGACATGGATCTTCGGGGACTTCTGGAGTCTCCCCAGGGGCGTCAGACCTCAGCTCGAGTGGGGGCATGCACGTGCGCTTTCCTCCCGAACTGTAGCAGCAGTGTCATGCTTCCCTTCGCATGGATCAAGGGATCAGTGGCTTTCCCTCGAGGCTTCCTCATGAGGCTTTCCCATAAGGCTTTCCCACGAGACTTTCCCACAGGGCTGTCCCACGTGCCACCGTGGTGTGAGTCTATCCTTGGCTGGAAAGTCGAGGCAGTGCAGGGGAAAACAGGTTTCCCTGGAATGGACTGAGACATCTGGGGGACTCTGGGAATGGTGGCAACACCTTGGAGTTCCTCTCGCCTTTCCTGTGGAGAGCGCCTCCTCTTGAGAAGCGACGGGAACGCTGGGTATTCTTTCCCGACAACGAAAGGAAATGATCCCTCCTCTCGAGCTAGGAGGCGGAAAGGGGGTTCCTCTGGATGTGAGCGGTACTCTGGTGCTTCCTCTCAAGTGGAGACGGGTATGTCGGTGAACTTCTTGAGTTGCAGCAAGGGTGTGAATCAACCTTTGGAAGTTACAGAGGTTAGGTGTGATTAGCCTCGAGACACCTCAGCAGAAATGGGCCTCATCTCGCCTCAGGGGAAAACCACCTGGATTTTCTCTAGTTGCGGCAGGTGCTCTCGACTTACGATGGGGACCTCAGGGACCCGCTCTGGTGGCCTCAGGAAAGGCCAGTATCCATGCGAGTTGCTCGGGGTCCTCTCGGGACTCCACTCCCGTCGATGCCGGGGCCTAAGTCCTTGTGTGGAGTCAGTGCCGGAACCTGAAGATTCCTCTCCAGTGCTGACATGGATCTTGGGCTAATTCTGGAGTCTCCCCAGGGGAGTCTTTCGTCGTCTCGAGTGGGGGCATGCACGTGCGCTTTCCTCCCGAGCGGAAGCAGCAGACTCACGCTTCCCTTCCCATGGATCAAGGGATCTGTGGCTATCCCTCGAGGCTTTCCCACGAGGCTTCCCACAGGTTTGTACCACGTGCCACCGTAGTGTGAGTCGTTCCTCGGCATGAAAGTCGAGGCAGTGCGGGAAAACAGGTTTCCCTGGAATGGACTGAGACATCTGGGGGTATCTGGGAATGGTGGCACGACCCTGGAGTTCCTCTCGCCTTTCCTGGGAGAGCGCCTCCTCTTGAGCTGCGACGGAATCACCGAGAATTTTTTACCGAACACGCAGGGAAAGGATCCCTTCTCTCGAACTAGGAGGTGTAAATGGGGATCCTCTGGATGAGGGCGGGACACTCGTACTTCCTCTCGAGTGGATACGGGTATGTCGGGGAACTTCTTGAGATGCAGCAAGGGTGTGAAGGACCCTTTGGAATTTCCAGAGGTTAGGTGTGATTAGCCTCGGAGACGCTTCAGCGAAATGGGCCTCATCTCGCCTGGAGGGGAGAACCTCCTAGATTTTCTCGAGTGCGGCAGGTGCTCTCGACATACGACAGGGACCTCAGGGACCCGCTCTGGTGGCCTCACGAAAGGCCAGTCCCCATGCGAGTTGCTCGGGGCCCTCTCGGGTTTCCTCTCCCGTCAAAGTCGGGGCCTAAGATCTTATGTGTAGTCTGTGGCAAAACCTGAGAATTCCTCTCCATTGCTGACATGGATCTTGGGGTAATTCTGAAGTCTCCCCAGGGGAGTCAGTCCTCCTCTAAGTGGTGGCATGCACGTGCGCTTTCCTCCCGAGCTGTAGCAGCAGTGTCACGCTTCCCTTCGCGTGGATCAAGGGATCTGTGTCTTTCCCTCGAGGCTTTCCCACAGGACTGTCCCACAGGGCTGTCCCACGTGCCACCGTGGTGTGAGTCGATCCTCGACTTGAAAGTCGAGGCAGTGCAGGGAAAACAGTTTTCCCTGGAATGGACTGAGACTTCTGGGGGACTCTGGAAATGGTAGAACGACCCTGGAGTTCCTCTCGCCTTTCCTGTGGAGGGTGCCTCCTCTTGAGATGCGACGGGAACACCGGGAATTCTTTACCGACCACGTAGAGAAAGGATCCCTCCTCTCGAGCTAGGAGGCGGAAACGGGGCGATCTGGATGTGGGCGGGACTCTCGTGCTTCCTCTCGAGTGGATACAGCTAAGTCGGGGAACTTCTTGAGTTGCAGCAAGGGTGTGAAGGACCCTTGGAAGTTCCAGAGGTTAGGTGTGATTAGCCTCGAGACGCCTCAGCGGAAATTGGGCCTCATCTCACCTGGAGGGGAGACCCTCCTGGATTTTCTCGAGTTGCCGCAGGTGCTCTAGGCTTACGACGGGGACCTCAGGGACCCGCTCTGATATCCTCAGGAAAGGCCAGTCCCCATGCGAGTTGCTCTGGGCCTCTCGGGATTCCTCTCCCGTCGATGCCGGGGCCTAAGACCTTGTGTGGAGTCAGTGCTGGAACCTGAGGATTCCTCTCCAGTGCTGACATGGATCTTGGGGTACTTCTGGAGTCTCCCCGGGGGTTTCTTCCTCGTCTCAAGTGGGGGCATGCACGTGCACTTTCCTCCCGAGCTGTAGCAGAAGTGTCACGCTTCCCTTCTCGTGAAACAAGGAATCTGTGGCTTTCCCTTGAGGCTTTCCCACGAGGCTTTCCCACAGGGCTGTTCCACGTGCCACCGTGGTGTGAGTCGATCCTCGGCTTGAAAGTCGAGGCAGTGCAGGGGAAACAGGTTTCCCTGGAATGGACTGAGACATCTGGGTGACTCTGGGTATGGTGGCTCGACCCTGGAGTTCCTCTCGCCTTTCCTGTGGTGGGGCCTCCTCTTGAGATGCGAGGGGAATGCCTGGAATTCTTTCCGGATAACGCAGGGAAAGGATCCTTCCTCTCGAGCTATGAGGCGGAAACGGGCTCCTCTGGGTGTGGACAAGACTCTCGTGCTTCCTCTCGAGTGGAGAGGGGTATTTCGGGCAACTTCTTGAGTTGCAACTAGGGTTTGAGGGCCCCTTTGTTAGTTCCAGACGCTTGTTGATTAGCCTCGAGATGCCTCATCGGATATGGGCCACATCTCGCCTGGAGGGGAGAACCTCCTGGATTTTCTCGAGTTGCAGCTGGAGCTCTCGACTTACGACTTGGACCTCAGAGATATGCGCTGGTGGCCTCATGAAAGGCCAGTCCTCATGCAAGTTGCTCGTGGGCATCTCGGGTTTCCTCTCCCGTCGATGCCGGGGCAAGACCTTGTGTGGAGTCAGTGCCGGAACCTGAGGATTCCTCTCCAGTGCCGACATGGATCTTCGGGGACTTCTGGAGTCTCCCCAGGGGCGTCAGACCTCGGCTCGAGTGGGGGCATGCACGTGCGCTTTCCTCCCGAGCTGTAGCAGCAGTGTCACGCTTCCCTTCGCATGGATCAAGGGATCAGTGGCTTTCCCTCGAGGCTTCCACATGAGGCTTTCCCATAAGGCTTTCCCACGAGACTTTCCCACAGGGCTGTCCCACGTGCCACCGTGGTGTGAGTCGATCCTCGGCTTGAAAGTCGAGGCAGTGCAGGGGAAACAGGTTTCCCTGGAATGGACTGAGACATCTGGGTGACTCTGGGTATGGTGGCTCGACCCTGGAGTTCCTGTCGCCTTTCCTGTGGAGAGCACCTCATCTTGAAATGCGACGGGAATGCCAGGAATTCTTTCCAGACAAGCAGGGAAAGGATCCCTCCTCTCGAGCTAGGAGGCGGAAAGGGGGCTCCTCTGATGTTGTCGGGACTCTTGTGCTTCCTCTCGAGTGGAGACGGGTATGTCGGGGAACTTCTTGAGTTGCAGCAAGGGTGTGAATCACCCTTTGGAAGTTTCAGATTTAGATGTGATTAGCCTCGAGAAGCCTCAGCGGAAATGGGCCTCATCTCGCCTGGAAGGGAGAACCTCCTGGATTTTCTCGAGTTGCGGCAGGTGCTCTCGACTTACAACGGGGACCTCAGGGACACGCTCTGGTGGCCTCAGGAAAGGCCAGTCCCCATGCGAGATGCTCGGTGGTCTCTCGGGATTCCTCTCCCGTCGATTCCCGGGCCTAAGACCTTGTGTGGAGTCATTGCCGGAACCTGAGGATTCCTCTCCAGTGCTGATATGGAGTTTGGGGTACTTCTGGAGTCTCCCCAGTGGAGTCAGATCTCGTCTCGTGTGGGGGCATGCACGTGCGCTTTCCTCCCGAGCTGTAGCAGCATTTTCACGCTTCCCTTCGAGTGGATCAAGGCATCTGTGGATTACCCTCGAGGCTTTCCCACGAGGTTTTCCCACGAGTCTTTCTCACAGGGCTGTCCCACGTGCCCCCGTGGTGTGAGTCGATCCTCGGCTTGAAAGTCGAGGCAGTGCAGGGAAAACAGATTTCCCTGGAATGGACTGAGATATCTGGGAGACTCTGGGAATGGTGGCCCGACCCTGGAGTTCCTCTCGCCTTTCCTGTGGAGAGCGCATCCTCTTGAGATGGGACGGGAATGCCGGGAATTCTTTCCCCATCACGCAGGGAAAGGATTCCTCCTCTCGTCCTATGAGGCGGAAACGGGGGTCCTGTGCATGTGGGCGGGACTCTCGTGCTTCCTCTCGAGTGGAGACGGGTATGTCGGGGAACTTCCTGAGTTGCAGCAAAGGTGTGAAGGATCCTTTGGAAGTTCCAGAGGTTAGATGTGATTACCCTCGAGACGCCTCAGCGGAAATGGGCCTCATCTCGCCTGCAGTGGAGAACCTCCTGGATTTTCTCGAGTTGCGGCAGGTGCTCTCGACTTACGACGGGGACCTCAGGGACCCGCTCTGGTGGCCTCAGGAAAGGCCAGTCCCCATGCGAGTTGCTCGGGGGCCTCTCGGGATTCCTCTCCCGTCGATGCCGGGGCCTAAGACTGCCGGGAGCCACTGTGAGGAAGCCCGCCCGTGACAAGGTTATGAGGAAGGAAGCTGACATACGCAAGGCGTGCTCAGACTTCAGGGACCCCTCTGGAAATTTTTAATCATGTACCCCAACAAAAATCTGCCGGTTTTTGTGCTCTGCTTTTTCACTCTTCTGACCTTTTCTGGAAAAAGTCAATTCAGGGCGTTAGTCTTCTGCATTTGAAACAGTGTTTCAATCCAAAAACCCTCTGATGGCTTTCTAGCCTGCCTGTAGGACTCGTACAGCTGCGCTTGTGATTGTTTGAGGCCTCCTGACCGCAGGAGGCACAGGAAGCTTAAAACATCCTAGGAATGCAGGAGCTTCCGAGGAGTCAAAATCTGTAGAATAGGACTGTTTAAAAGTTTCATTTTTTGGGTCAATGCTTGCTGCCAAATTTTCATATCCTTTATTTTTAGGATATAGTTGGTATATAGAAAAACAAGTAGTAGAGATGGTATTAGCAACATTAGATCTTTGAGTTAAGTACCTTCTTTGTTATAACCCACTGCACCTTTGTTCTATAGAGATGTAACTTTAATGCTTTAAGGAGATGCAGATTAAAGAAAAACACTTCAGGATAAACAAAGTTAACATTCATTAAGGAAGAGAGCCAAAAAGTGTTAACAAGCCTCTTGGCCAGAAGATAATGTAAATCACCTGAGACCTTTTGTATACCAAAATGATATACA
The DNA here is from genome assembly GCF_001704415.2 of Capra hircus. Taxonomy (NCBI): domain Eukaryota; kingdom Metazoa; phylum Chordata; class Mammalia; order Artiodactyla; family Bovidae; genus Capra; species Capra hircus. The sequence goes on along the minus strand of NW_017213767.1, from coordinate 7,389 downwards.
GAAAGAATCTGGGTTGCGAACACTACATAATTTTGTGTTATCCATTGATCTCCATGTTTTATCAAAAGTATAAAAGGCCTTCTGAACAATAAAGGAGGAGGCCAGGGGCCGGGGGCCAGTTTCTCGGACCAGCTTCTCGAACTAGTCTCTCAGCCTGGTTTCTTGGGACTCTGGCTCCCCCCGTGTCTTTCTCTCTCTTTCTTCTTCTCTACCTTTCCTTCTCTCTGCTCTTTACTTTAACTTCAGGCTGAATCTCCACCTGGAGTGCGGAGGCTCGCCAGGTCTACTTACTTGCCCTGGCTGTTAAGACCCGCACGAAAGGGAGCTTAAGGCGAGGCACCCTTAGATATTCAAGCGGGCGCCGGTGGCCCAACGTAGGTGGTGCAAAGTCCTTGTCTGGAATTTTATTGGCCGTCCGCGTAAACCAAGCTATTCAGCCCTCTTCTCCACTTAATCTTCTTACTACACTATAGTTTCCTAATCTAATCTTACATTAATAAATAAACAAGTCTTTCCACGCCAACGCCGTCCACCCTTCGAATTCCCTGGATCCACCGGGGCTGGACCCCGGCATAGGACCTTGTGTGGAGTCAGTGCCGGAACCTGAGGATTCCTCTCCAGTGCTGACATGGATCTTGGGGTACTTCTGGAGTCTCCCCGGGGGAGTCAGACTTCGTCGCGAGTGGGGGCATGCACATGTTCTTTCCTCCCGAGCTGTAGCAGCAGTGTCATGCTCCCCTTCGCGTTGATTAAGGGATCTGTGGCTTTCCCACGAGGCTTTCCCTCGAGGCTTTCCCACGAGGCTTTCCCGGAAGGCTTTCCCGCAGGGCTGTCCCACGTGCCACCGTGGTGTGAGTCAATCCTCGGCTTGAAAGTCGAGGCAGTACAGGGAAAACAGGTTTCCCTGGAATGAACTGAGACATCTGGGGGACTCTGGGAATGGTGGCACGACCCTGGAGTTCCTCTCGCCTTTCCTGTGGAGAGCGCCTCTTCTTGAGATGCGACGGGAACGCCGGGAATTCTTTCCCGACCACGCAGGGAAAGGATCCCTCCTCTCGAGCTGGGAGGCGGAAACGGTGCTTCTCTGGATGAGGGCGGGAGTCTCATGATTCCTCCCGAGTGGAGACGGGTATGTCGGGGAACTTCTTGATTTGCTGCAAGGGTGTGAAGGACCCTTTGTAAGTTCCAGAGGTTAGGTGTGATTAGCCTCGAGACGCCTCAGCGGAAATGGGCCTCATCTCGCCTGGAGGGGAAAACCTCCTGGATTTTCTCGAGTTGTGGCAGGTGCTCTCAACATATGACGGAGACCTCAGGAACCCGCTATGGTGGCCTCAGGAAAGGACAATCCCCATGGGAGTAGCTCGGGGTCTCTCGGGATTCCTCTCCGTCGATGCCGGGGCCTAAGACCTTGTGTGGAATCGCTGCCGGAACCTGAGGATTCCTCTCCAGTGCTGACATGGATTTGGGGTAATTCTGGAGTCTCCACAGGGGAGTCAGTCCTCGTCTCGAATTGGGGCATTCACGTGCGATTTCCTCTCGATCTGTAGCAGCAGTGTCACGCTTCCCTTGCCGTGGATCAAGGGATCTGTGGCTTTCCCTCCAGGCTTTCCCACGAGGCTTTCCCACAGGGCTGTCACACGTGCCACCGTGGTGTGAGTCCGATCCTCGGCTTGAAAGTCGAGGCAGTGCAGGGAAAACAGATTTCCCTGGAATGGATTGAGACATCTGGGGACTCTGGGAATGGTGGCACGACCCTGGAGTTCCTCTGCGCTTTCCTGTGGAGAGTGCCTCCTCTTGAGATGCGTTGGGAACGCTGGAATTCTTTCCCGAACACGCAGGGAAAGGATCCCTCCTCTCGAGCTAGAAGGCGGAAACGGGGCTCCTCTGGATGTGGGCGGGACTCTCGTGCTTCCTCTCGAGTGGAGATGGGTATGTGGGGGAACTTCTTGAGTTACAGCAAGGGTGTGAAGGACCAATAGGAAGTTCCAGAGGTTAGGTGTGATTAGCCTCGAGACGCCTCAGCGGAAATGGGCCTCATCTCGCCTGGAGGGGAGAACCTCCTGGATTTTCTCCAGTTGCGGCAGGTGCTCTCAACTTACGACGGGGACCTCAGGAACCCGCTCTGGTGGCCTCAGGAAAGGCCAGACCCCATGCGAGATGCTCGGTGGTCTCTCGGGATTCCTCTCCCGTCGATGCCCGGGCCGAAGACCTTGTGTGGAGTCAGTGCCGGAACCTGAGGATTCCTCTCCAGTGCTGACATGGATCTTGGGGTACTTCTGGAGTCTCCCCAGGGGAGTCAGATCTTGTTTTGAGTGGGGGCATACACGTGCGCTTTCCTCCCGAGCTGTAGCAGCATTTTTACGCTTCCCTTCGAGTGGATCAAGGCATCTGTGGATTTCCCTCGAGGCTTTCCCACGAGGCTTTCCCACGAGGCTTTCTCACAGGGCTGTCCCACGTGCCCCGTGGTGTGAGTCGATCCTCGGCTTGAAAGTCGAGGCAGTGCAGGGAAAACAGGTTTCCCTGGAATGGACTGAGACATCTGGGAGACTCTGGGAATGGTGGCACGACCCTGGAGTTCCTCTCGCCTTTCCTGTGGAGAGCGCATCCTCTTGAGATGGGACGGGAATGCCGGGAATTCTTTCCCCACCACGCAGGGAAAGGATTCCTCCTCTCGTCCTTTGAGGCCGGAAACGGGGGTCCTGTGCATGTGGGCGGAACTCTCGTGCTTCCTCTCGAGTGGAGACGGGTATGTCGGGGAACTTCTTGAGTTGCAGCAAGGGTGTGAAGGATCCTTTGGAAGTTCCAGAGGTTAGATGTGATTACCCTCGAGACGCCTCTGTGGAAATGGGCATCATCTCGCCTGGAGGGGAGAACCTCCTGGATTTTCTCGAGTTGCGGCAGGTGCCCTCGACTTACGACGGGGCCCTCAGGGACCCACTCTGGTGGCCTCAGGAAAGGCCAGTCCCCATGCGAGTTGCTCGAGGGTCCTCTCGGATTGCTCTGCCGTCGATGCCAGGGCCTAAGACCTTGTGTGGAGTCGTTGCTGGAACCTGAGGATTTCTCTCCAATGCTGACATGGATCTTGGGGTACTTCTGGAGACTCCCTGGGAGTCAGTCCTCGTCTCGAGTGGGGGCATGCACGTGCGCTTACTTCCCAAGCTGTATCAGCAGTGTCAGGCTTCCCTTCAGCGTGGATCAAGGGATCTGTGGCTTTACCTCGAGGCTTTCCCACGAGGCTTTCCCTCCAGGCTTTCCCACGAGGCTTTCCCTCGAGGCTTTCCCACAGGGCTGTCCCACGTGCCACCGTGGTGTGACTCTATCCTCGGATTGAAAGTCGAGGCAGTGCGGGGAAAACAGGTTTCCCTGGAATTGACTGAGACATCCGGGGGACTCTGGGAATGGTGGCACGACCTGGAGTTCCTCTCACCTTTACTGTTTAGAGCCCTCCTCTTGAGATGCGACTGGGTACGCGGGAATTCTTTCCGGACACGCAGGGAAAGGATCCCTCCTCTTGAGCTACGAGGCGGAAACACGGCTCATCTGAATGTGGGCTGGGCTCTCGTGCTTCCTCTCGAGTGGAGACGGGTATGTCGGGGAACTTCTTGAGTTGGCAGCAAGGGTGTGAAGGACCCTTTTGGAAGTTCCAGAGTTTAGGTGTGATTAGACTCGAGACGTCTCAGCGGAAAAGGGCCTCATCTCGCCTGGAGGGGAGAACCTCCTGGATTTTCTCGAGTTGCAGCAGGTGCTCTCGACTTACGACGGGGACCTCAGGGACCCGCTCTGGTGGCCTCAGGAAAGGCCAGTACCCATGCGATTTGCTCAGGGGCCTTTCGGAATTCCTCTCCCATCGATGGCGGGGCCTAAGACCTTGTGTGGAGTCGGTGCCTTAACCTGAGGATTTCTCTCCAGTGCTGACATGGTTCTTGGGGTACTTCTGGAGTCTCCGCAGGGAGTAAGTCCTCGTCTCGAGTGGGGCATGCACGTGCGCTTTCCTTCCGAGCTGTAGCAGCAGTGTCACGCTTCCCTTCGCGTGGATCAAGGGATCTCTGGCTTTCCCTCGAGGCTTTCCCACGAGGCTTTCCCACGAGGCTTTTCCACAGGGCTGTCCCACGTGCTACAGTGGTGTGAGTCGATCCTCGGCTTGAAAGTCGAGGCAGTGCAGGGAAAACAGTTTTCCCTGTAATGGACTGAGACACATGGGGGACTCAGGGAATGGTGGCACGACCCTGGAGTTCCTCTCGTCTTTAGTGTGGAGAGCGCCTCCTCTTGAGATGCGACGGGAACGCCGGAAATTCTTGACCGAACACGGCAGGGAAAGGATCCCTCCTCTCGAGCTAGGAGGCAGAAAAGGGGCTCCACTGGATGTGGGCGGGATTCTTGTGCTTCCTCTCAAGTGCAGACGGTTATGTCGGGGGAACTTCTTGAGTTGAAGCAAGGGTGTGAAGGACTCTTTGGAAGTTCGAGAGGTTAGGTGTGATTAGCCTCCGATATGTCTCCAGCGGAAATGGGCCTCATCTCACCTGGAGGGAGAGAACCTCCTGGATTTTCTCGGAGTTTGCAGCAGGTGCTCTCAACTTACGACCTGGACCTCAAGGACCCGCTTTGTTGGCCTGAGGAAAGGCCAGTCCCCATGCGAGTTGCTCGGGGGCCTCTCGGGATTCCTCTCCCGTCGATAGTCGGGGCCTAAGACCTTGTGTGCAGTCGGTGCCGGAACATGAGGATTCCTTTCCCAGTGCTGACATGGATCTTGGGGTACCTCTGGAGTCTCCCCAGTGGTATTCAGGCCTCGGTCTCGAGTGGGGGCATGAGCGTTCCCTTTCCTCCCATGCTGTAAGCAGCAGTGTCAACGCTTCTGCTTGCGTGGACCAAGGGATCTGTGACTTTCCCTCGAGTCTTTCCCACGAGGCTCTCCCACAGGGCTGTCCCACGTGTCAGGGTGGTGTGAGTCAATCCTCGGCGGTGAAAGCCGAGACAGTGCAGGGAAAACAGGTTCTGTGGAATGGACCTGAGACATCTGGGGGAGTCTTGGAATGGTGTCACGACGACCCTGCAGTTCCTCTCCCCTTTCGTTTGGAGGAGCGCCTCCTCTTGAGATGCGATGGGAATGCCGGGAATTCTTTCCCGACCAAGTAGGGAAATGATCCCTCATCTCGAGCTCGAGCCGGAAACGGAGCTCCTCTGGATGTGGCCGGGACCCTCGTGCTTCCACTTGAGTGGAGACGGGTATGTCGGGGAACTTCTTGAGTTGCTGCATGACTGTGAAAGACTCTTTAGACGTTCCAGAGTTCACGTGTGATTAGCCTCGAGACACCTCAGTGGAAAACGGGCCTTCATCTCACCTGCAGGGGAGAACCTCCTGGATTTATCCGAGTTGCGGCAGGTGCTCTCGAACTTACGACGGGGGACCTCATGGACTCCGCGCTGGGTGACCTCAGGAAAGGCCAGTCCCCATGCGAGTTGCTAGAGGTCCTGTCGCTATTCCTCTCCCGTCGATGCCGGGGCCTACGATCTCGGTGGAGTGGTGCCGGAACCTGAGGATTCCTCTCCAGTGCTGACATGGATCTTGGGTACTTCTGGAGTCTCCCCAGGGAGTCAGTCCTCGTCTCGAGTGGGGGCATGCACGTGCGCTTTCCTTCCCGATCTGTAGCAGCAGTGTTCACTTCCCTTCGCTTGTATCAAGGGATCTGTGGCTTTCGATCTTTTCCCTCGAGGCTTTCCCACAGGGCTGTCCCACGTGCCACCGTGGTGTGAGTCGATCCTCGGCTTGAAAGTCGAGGCAGTGCAGGGAAAACAGGCTTCCCTGGAATGGACTGAGACATCTGGGGGACTCTGGGAATGGTGGCACGACCCTGGAGTTCCTCTCGCCTTTCCTGTGGAGAGTGCCTCCTCTTGAGATGCGATGGGAACTTCGGGAATTCTTTCCCGACCGCGCAGGTAAAGGATCCCTCCTCTCGAGCTAGGAGGCGGAAACGGGGCTCCTCTGGATATGGGCGGAACTCTCGTGCTTCCTCTCGAGTGGAGATGGGTATGTCGGGGAACTTCTTGAGTTGGAGCAAGGGTTTAAAGGACCCTTTGGAAGTTCCAGAGGTTAGGTGTGATTAGCCTCGAGACGCCTCAGTGGAAATGGGCCTCATCTCGCCTGGAGGGGAGAACCTCCTGGATTTTCTCGAGTTGCGGCAGGTGCTCTCGACTTACGACGGGGACCTCAGGGACCCGCTCTTGTGGCCTCAGGAAAGGCCAGTCCCCATGCGAGTTGCTCGGGGGCCAATCGGATTACTCTCCCGTCGAAGCCGGGCCTAAGACCTTTTGTGGAGTCGGTGCCAGAACCTGAGCATTCCTCTCCAGTGCTGACATGGATCTTGGGGTACTTCTGGAGTCTCCCAGGGGAGTCAGTCCTCGTCTCGTGTGGGGGCATGCACGTGCGCTTTCCTCCCGAGCTGTAGCAGCAGTGTCACGCTTCCCTTCGCGAGGATCAAGTGATCAGGGCTTTCCCTCGAGGCTTTCCGACGAGGATTTTCCAACGAGGCTTTCCCACAGGGCTGTCCCACGTGCCACCGTTGTGTGAGTCATTCCTCGCTTGAAAGTCAAGGCAGTGCAGGGAAAACAGGTTTCCCTGGAATGGACTGAGACATCTGGGGGACTCTGGAATGGTGGCATGACCCTGGAGTTCCTCTCGCCTTTCCTGTGGAGAGCGCCTCCTCTTGAGATGCGACGGGAACGCCTGGAAATTCTTCCCGACCACGCAGGGAAAGGATCCCTCCTCTCGAGCTAGGAGGCGGAAACAGGGGCTCCTCTCGATGTGGGCCAGACTCTCGTGCTTCCTCTCGAGTGGAGATGGGCATGTCAGGGAACTTGGTGAGTTACAGCAAGGGTATGAAGGACCCTTTGGAAGTTCCAGAGGTTAGGTGTGATTTGCCTCCAGACGCCTCAGCGGAAATGGTCCTCAACTCGCCTGGAGGGGAGAACCTCCTGAATTTTCTTGAGTTGCGGCAGGTGCTCTCGACTTACGACGGGGGACCTCAGGGACCCGCTCTGGTGGCCTCAGGAAAGGCCAGTCCCCATGTGAGTTGCTAGGGGCCTCTCGGGATTCCTCTCCCGTCGAAGGCCCGGGCCTAACACCTTGTGTGGAGTCGGTGCCAGAAACCTGAGGATTCCTCTCCAGTGCTGACAGGATCTTGGGGTACTTCTGGAGTCACCCAGGGAGTCAGTCCTCTCGGGTGGTGGGCAGGCACGTGGGATTTCCTCCGAGCTGTAGCAGCAGAGTCACGTTTTCCCTTTGCGTGGATCAACGGATCTGTGGCTTTCCCTCAAGGCTTTCCCACGAGGCTTTCGCACGAGGCCTTTCCCCACAGGGCTGTCCCACGTGCCACCGTGGTGTGAGTCGATCCT
>NW_017213766.1:0-15305 GCF_001704415.2 Capra hircus | reverse complement strand
CGTCCCACGTGGACAGCCCCTGTGGAGAGCCTTCGTCGGAAAGGCCTCGAGGGAAATCCACAGATGGGACATGCCATGGTGGAGTGAGCGGATCCCGCGTGAAAGTAGAGGCAGTGCAGGGAAAAACAAATTCCTCTGGAATGGACTGAGATATCTGGGGGTCCCTTGGAATTGTGGCACAACACTGGGGGTTTCTCTCGCCTTTCCTGTTGAGAGCGCCTCTTCTTGAGATGGGACGGGAAAGCCGGAATTCTTTCCAGACGAAGCAGGGAAAGAATCCCTAATCTCAAGCTTCCGAGGTGGAAACCAGGCTCCTCTGAATGTGGGCGGGGACCCTCGTGCTTCCTCTCGAGTGGAAACTGGTATGTCGGGGAACTTCTTGAGTTGCAGCAAGCGTGGTGAAGGACCCTTTGGAAGTTCCAGAGGTTAGGTGTGATTAGCCTCGAGACGCCTCAGCGGAAATGGGCCTCATCTCGCCTGGAGGGAGAACCTCCTGGATGTTCTCGAGTTGCTGCAGGTGCTCTCGACTTAAGACGGGGACCTCAGGGACCCGCTCTGGTGGCCTCAGGAAAGGCCAGTCCCATGCGAGTAGCTCGGGGGCCTCTTGGGATTCCTCTCCCTTCGATGCCGGGGCCTAAGACCTTGTGTGGAGTCGGTGCAGAAACCTGAGGATTCCTCTCCAGTGCTGACATCGATCTTAGGGTACTTCTGGAGTCTCCCCAGGGGAGTCAGTCCTCCTCTCAGTGGGGGCATGCACGTGCGCTTTCCTCCCGCGTTGTAGCAGAAGTGTCACCTCCCGTCGCGTGGATCATGGGATCCAGTGGCTTTCCCTCGAGGCTTTCCACGAGGCTTTCCCACGAGGATTTCCCACGAGGCTTTCCCACAGGGCTGTCCCACGTGCCACCGTGGTGTGAGTCGATTCTGGGCTTGAAAGTGGAGGCAGTGCAGGGACAACAGGTTTCCCTGGAGTGGACTGAGACATCTGGGGGACTCTGGGAATGGTGGCACGACCCTGGAGTTCCTCTCGCCTTTCCTGTGGAGAGCGCCTCCTCTTGAGATGCGATGGGAACGCCTGGAATTCTTCCCCGACCACGCAGGGAAAGGATCCCACCTCTCGAGCTTTGAGGCGGAAATGGGGCTCCTCTGGATGTGGGCGGGACTCTCGTGCTTCCTCTCCAGTGCAGAAGGGTATGTCGGGGAACTTCTTGAGTTGCAGCAAGGGTGTGAAGGACCCTTTGGAAGTTCCAGAGTTTAGATGTGATTAGCCTCGAGACGCCTCAGCGGAAATGGGCCTCATCTCGCCTGGAGGGGAGAACCTCCTGGATTTTCTCGAGTTGAGGCAGGTGCTCTCGAATTACGACGGGGACTTCAGGGACCCACTCTGGTAACCTCAGGAAAGGCCAGTCCCCTTGCGAGTTGCTCCGGGGCCTCTCGGGATTCCTCTCCCGTCGATGCCGGGGCCTAAGACCTTGTGTGGAGTCGGTGCCGGAACCTGAGGATTCCTCTCCAGTGCTGACATGGATCCTGGGGTACTTCTGGAGTTTCCCCAGGGGAGTCAGTCCTGCTCTCGAGTGGGGGCATGCACGTGCGCTTTCCTCCCGTGCTGTAACAACAGTATCATGCTTCCCTTCGCGTGGATCAAGGGATCTGTGGCTTTCCCTCGAGGCTTTCCCAAGAGGTTTTCCCACGAGGCTTTCCCACAGGGCTTTCCCACTTGCCACCGTGGTGGGAGTCGATCCTCGGCTTGAAAGTCGAGGCAGTGCAGGGAGAAGAGTTTTCCCTGGAATGGACGGAGACATCTGGGGGACTCTGGGAATGGTGGCACGACCCTGGAGTTCCTCTAGCCTTTCCTGTACAGAGCACCTCCTTTTGAGCTGCGACAGGAACGCCCGGAATTCTTTCCCGACCACGCAGGGAAAGGATCCCTCTTCTCGAGCTAGGAGGCTGAAACGGGGCTCCTCTGCATGTGGGCGGGACTCTCCTCCTTCCTCTGGAGTGGAGACGGGTATGTCGGGGAACTTCTGAGTTGCAGCAAGGTTGTGAAAGACCCCTTGGAAGTTCCAGAGGTTAGGTGTGATTAGCCTCGAGACGCCTCAGCGGAAATGGGCCTCTTCTCGCCTGGAGGGGAGAACCTCCTGGATTTTCTCGGGTTGCGGCACGTGCTCTCGACTTACCAAGGGGACCTCAGGGACCCGCTCTGGTGGCTTCAAGAAAGGCCAGTCCCCATGCGAGTTTCTTGGGGGCCTCTCGGGATTCATCTCCCGTCAATGCCGGGGCCTAAGACCTTGTGTGCAGTTGAGCAGGAACCTGAGGATTCCTGTCCAGTGCTTACATGGATCTGGGGTACTTCTGGAGTCTCCCCAGGGGAGTCAGACCTCGTCTCGATTGGGGGCATTCATGTGCGATTTCCTCACGAGCTGTAGCAGCAGTCTCAGGTTTCCCTTCTGGTGGATCAAGGAATATGTGGCTTTCCCTCGAGGCTTTCCCAAGAGGCTTTCCCGCAGAGATGTCCCACATACCACCGTGGTGTGAGTCGATCCTCGGCTTGAAAGTCGAGGCAGTGCAGGGAAAACAGGTTTCCCTGGAATGGACTGAGACATCTGGAGGACTCTGTGTATGTGGCACGACCCTGGAGTTCCTCTCGCCTTTCCTGTGGAGAGCGCCTCCTCTTGAGATGCGACGGGAACGGCGGGAATTCTTTCCCGACCACGCAGGGAAAGGATCCCTCCTCTCGAGCTAGCAGGCGTAAACGGGGCCACTCTGGATATGGACGGGACTCTCGGATTCCTCTAGAGTGGAGACGGGTATGTCGGGGAATTTCTTGAGTTGCAGCAAGAGTGTGAAGGACCCTTTGGAAGTTCCAGAGGTAAGGTGTGATTAGCCTCGAGATACCTCAGCGGAAATGGGACTCAGCTCGCCTGGAGGGGAGAACCTCCTGGATTTTCTCGAGTTGCGGCAGGTGCTCTCGACTTACGACGGGGACCTCAGGGACCCGCTGTGGTGGCCTCAGGAAAGGCCAGTTCCCATGCGAGTTGCGCTGGGGCCTCTCGGGATTCCTCTCTCGTCGATGCAGGGGCCTAAGACCTTGTGTGGAGTCGGTGCCTGAACCTGAGGATTCCTCTCCAGTGCTGACATGGATCTTGGGGTACTTCTGGAGTCTCCACTGGGGTGTCAGTCCTCGTCTCGAGTGGGGCCATGCACGTGTGCTTTCCTCCCGACCTTTAGCAGCAGTGTCATGCTTCCCTTCGCGTGGATCAAGGGATCTGTGGCTTTCCCTCGAGGCTTTCCCACGAGTCTTTCCCACAGGGCTGTCCAACGTGCCATCACGGTGTGAGTCGATCCTCGGCTTGAAAGTCGAGGCAGTGAAGGGAAAACAGGTTTCCCTGGAATGGACTGAGACATCTGGGGGACTCTGGGAATGGGGCCTGATGCTGGAGTTCCTCTCGCCTTTCCTGTGGAGAGCACCTCCTCTTGAGATGAGACGGGAACCCTAGGAATTCTTTCAGGACCACGCAGGGAAAGGATCCCTCCTCTCGAGCTAGCAGGCGGAAACGGGGCCACTCTGGATATGGGCGGGACGCTCGGGTTCCTCTTGAGTGGAGACGGGTATGTCGGGGAACTTCTTGAGTTGCAGCAAGGGTGTGAAGGACCCTTTGGAAGTTCCAGAGATTAAGTGTGATTACCCCTAATTGCCTCAGCCGAAATGGGCCTCATCTCGCCTGGAGGGGAGAACGTCCTGGATTTTCTCGAGTCGCGGCAGGTGCTCTCGACTTACGATGGGGACCTCAGGGACCCGCTCTGGTTGCCTCAGGAAAGGCAAGTCCCCATGCGAGTTGCTCTGGGCCTCTCGGGATTCCTCTCCCGTAGATGCCGGGGTCTAAGACCTTGTGTGGAGTCGGTGCCGGAACCTGAGGATTCCTCTCCAGTGCTGACATGGATCTTGGGGTACTTCTGGAGTCTCCCCAGGGGTGTCAGTCGTCGTCTCGAGTGGGGCCATGCACGTGCGCTTTCCTCCCGAGCTTTAGCAGCAGTGTCACGCTTCCCTTCGCGTGGATCAAGGGATCTGTGGTTTCCCTCGAGGCTTTCCCACGAGGCTTTCCCACAGGGCTGCCCCACGTGCAACTATGGTGTGAGTCGATCCTCGTCTTGAAAGTCGAGGCAGTGCAGGGAATACAGGTTCCCTGGAATGGACTGAGACATATGGGGGACTCAGGGAATGGTGGCACGACCCTGGAGTTCCTCTCGCCTTTCCTGTGGAGAGCGCCTCCTCTTGAGATGCGACGAGAACGCCGGAATTCTTTCCCGACCACGCAGGGAAAGGATCCCTCCTCTGGAGCTAGGAGGCGGAAACGGGGCTCCTCTTGATGTGGGCGAAACTCTTGTGCTTCCTCTCGAGTGGAGACACGTAAGTCGGGGAACTTCTTGAGTTGCCGCAAGGGTGTGAAGGACCCTTTTGAAGTTCCAGAGGTTAGGTGTGATTAGCCTCGAGACGCCTCAGCGGAAATGGGCCTCATCTCGCCTGGAGGGGAGAACCTCCTAAATTTTCTCGAGTTGCGGCAGGCGATCTCGACTTACGACGGGGACCTCAGGGTCCCGCTCTGGTGGCCACAGGAAAGGCCAGTCCCCAAGCGAGTTGCTCGGGGGCCTCTCGGGATTCCTCTCCCGTCGATGCTGGGGACCTAAGACCTTGTGTGGAGTCTGTGCCGGAACCTGAGGATTGCTCTCCAGTGCTGACATGGATCTTGGGGTACTTCTGGAGTCTCTCCAGGGGAGTCAGTCCTCGTCTCGAGTGGGGGCATGCACGTGCACTTTCCTCCCGAGCTGTAGCAGCAGTGTGGCGCTTCCCTTCCCGTGGATCAAGGGATCTGTGGCTTTCCCTCGAGGCTTTCCCACAAGGCTTTCCCACGAGGCTTCCCCACCGGGCTGTCCCACGTGCCACCGTGGTGTGAGTCGATTCTCGGCTTGAAAGTCGAGGCAGTGCAGGGAAAACAGGTTTCCCTGGAATGGCCTGAGAAATAGGGGGACTCTGGGAATGCGGCCTGATCCTGGAGTTCCTCTCGTCTTTCCTGTGCAGAGTGCCTCCTCTTGAGATGCGACAGGAACGCTAGGAAATCTTTCCCGACCACGCAGGGAAAGGATCCCTACTCTCGAGCTAGCAGGCGGAAACGGAGCCACTCTGGTAGTAGGCGGGACTCTCCTGTTACTCTTAAGTGGAGACCGTATGTCGGGGAACTTATTGAGTTGCAGCAAGGGTGTGAAGGACCCTTTGGAAGTTCCAGATGTTAGATGTGATTAGCCTCGAGACGCCTCAGCGGAAATGGGCCTCATCTCGCCTGGAGGGGAGAACCTCCTGGATTTTCTCGAGTTGCGGCAGGTGCTCTCAACTTACAACGGGAACCTCAGGGACCCGCTCTGGTGGCCTCAGAAAAGGCCCGTCCCCATGCGAGTTGCTCATGGGCCTCTCGGGATTCCTCTCCCGTCGATGCCGCGGCCTAAGATCTTGTGTGGAGTCGGTGCTGGAACCTGAGGATTCCTCTCCAGTGCTGACATGGATCTTGGGGTACTTCTGGAGTCTCTCAGGGCAGTCAGTCCTCTACTCGAGTGGGGGCATGCACGTGCGCTTTCCTCCCGAGCTGTAGCAGCAGTGTCATGCTTCCCTTCACGTGGATCAAGCGATCTGTGGCTTTCCCTCGAGGCTTTCTAAAGAGGCTTTCCCATGAGGCTTTCCCACAGGGCTATCCCACGTGCCACCGTGGTGTGAGTCGATCCTCGGCTTGAAAGTCGAGACAGTGCAGGGAAAACACCTTTCCCTGGAATGGACTGAGACATCCAGGGGACTCTGAGAATGGTGGCACGACCCTGGAGTTCCTCTCGCCTTTCCTGTGGAGAGCTCCTCCTCTTCAGATGCGACGGGAACACCGGGAATTCTTTCCCGAACACGCAGGGGAAGGATCCCTCCTCTCGAGCTAGGAGGCGGAAACGGGGCTCCTCTGGATGTGGGCGGAACTTTCGTGCTTCCTCTCGAGTGGAGACGGGTATGTGGGGAACTTCTTGAGTTGCAGTAAGGGTGTGAAGGACCCTTTGGAAGTTCCAGAGGTTAGGTGTGATTAGCCTCGAGACGCCTCTGCGGAAATGGGCCTCATCTCGCCTGGAGGGGAGAACCTGCCTGGATTTTCTCGAGTTGCGGCAGGTCCTCTCGACTTAGAACGTGGACCTCAGGGACCCGCTCTGGTGGCGTCAGGAAAGGCTAGTCCCCTGCGATTTGCTCTGGGGTCTCTCGGGATTCCTCTCCCGTCGATGTTGGGGCCTAGATCTTGTGTGGACTCAGTGCCAGAACCTGAGGATTCCTCTCCAGTGCTGACATGGATCTTGGGGTACTTCTGGAGTCTCCCAGGGGAGTCAGTCCTCGTCTCGAGTGGGGCATGCACGTGCGCTTTCCTCCCGAGCTGTAGCAGCAGTGTCACACTTCCCTTTGCGTGGATCAAGGGATCTGTGGCTTTCCCTCGAGGCTTTCCCACGAGGCTTTCCTACGAGGCTTTCCCACAGGGCTGTCCCACGTGCCACCGTGGTGTGAGTCGATCCTCGGCTTGAAAGTTGAGGCAGTGCAGGGAAAACAGGTTTCCCTGGAATGGACTGAGACATCTGGGGACTCTGGAATGGTGGCACGACCCTGAAGTTCCTCTCGCCTTTCCTGTGGAGAGCGCCTCCTCTTGAGATGCGACGGAAATGCCGGGAATTCTTTCCCGAACACGCAGGGAAAGGATCCCTCCTCTCGAGCTAGGAGGCAGAAACGGGGCTCCTCTGGATGTGGGCGGGACTCTCGTGCTTCCTCTCGAGTGGAGACGGGTATGTCTGGGAACTTCTTGAGTTGCAGCAAGGGTGTGAAGGACCCTTTGGAAGTTCCAGAGGTTAGGTGTGATTAACCTCGAGACGCCTCAGCGGAAATGGGCCTCATCTCGCCTGGAGGGAGAACCTCCTGGATTTTCTCGAGTTATGGCAGGTGCTCTCGACTTACGACGGAGACCTCAGGGACCCTCTCTGGTGGCCGCAGGAAAGGCCAGTCCCCATGCGAGTTGCTCGGGGGCATCTCGGCATTCCACTACCAGTCGATGCCGGGCCTTAGACCTTGTTTGGAGTCGGTGCCCGAACCTGAGGATTCCTCTCCAGTGCTGACTTGGATATTGGGGTACTTCTGGAGTCTCCCCAGGGGAGTCAGTCCTCGTCTCGAGTGGGGCATGCACGAGCGCTTACCTCCCGAGCTGTAGCAGCATGTGTCATGCTTCCCTTCGCGTGAATCAAGGGAACAGTGGCTTTCCCTCGACTTTCCCTAGAGGCTTTCCCACCAGGCTTTCCCACGAGGCTTTACCACAGCGCTATCCACGTGCCACCATGGTGTGAGTCGATCCTCGGCTTGAAAGTTGAGGCAGTGCCGGGAAAACAGGCTTCCCTGGAATGGCCTGAGACATCTGGGGGACTCTGGGAATGGTGGAAGGACCCTGGAGTTCCTCACGCCTTTCCTCTGGAAAGCCTACCCTCTTGAGATGCGACGGGAACGCCGGGAATTCTTTCCCGACCATGCAGGGAAAGGATCCCTCCTCTCGTGCTATGAGGCAGAAACGGGGCTCATCTGGATGTGGGCGGACTCTCGTGTTTCCTCTCCAGTGGAGACGGGTATGTCGGGGAACTTCTTGAGTTGCAGCAAGGATGTGAAGGACGTTTTCGAAGTTCCAGAGGTTAGGTGTGATTAGCCTGGGGACGCCTCAGAGGAAACGGGCCTCATCTCGCCTGGAGGGGAGAACCTCCTGGATTTTATCGAGTTGCGGCAGTTGCTCTCGACTTATGACGGGGACCTCAGGGACCCGCTCTGATGGCCTCAGCAAAGGCCAGTACCCATGCTAGTTGCTCGGGGCCTCTCGGGATTCTTCTCCCGTCGATGCAGGGGCCTAAAACCTTGTTTGGAGTCGGTGCCGGAACGTGAGGATTCCTCGCCAGTGCTGATGTGGATCTTGGGGTACTTCTGGAGTCTCTCCAGGGTAGTCAGTCCTCGTATCGAGTGGGGGCATGCACGTGCGCTTTCCTCCCGAGATGTAGCAGCAGTGTCACACTTCCGTTCACGTGAATCAAAGCAACTGTGGCTTCCCTCGGAGGCTTTCCCACGAGGCTTTCTCTCGAGGCTTTCCCACCGAGGCTTTCCCACAGGGCTGTCCCACGTGCCACCAGTGGTGTGAGTCGATCCTCGGCTTGAAAGTAGAGGCAGTGCAGGGAAAACAGGTTTCCCTGGAATGGACTGGGACATCTGGGGGACTTAGGGAATGGTGGCACGTCCCTGGAATTCCTCTCGCCTTTCCTGTGGAGATCGCCTCCTCTTGAGATGCACCGGGAACACTGGGAACTCTTTCCCGATCACTGATGGAAAGGATCCCTCCTCTCGAGCTAGGAGGCGGAAACGGGGCTCCTCTGAATTTGGGCGGGACTCTCGTGCTTCCTCTCGAGTGGAGACGGGTATGTTGGGGATCTTCTTGAGTTGCAGCAAGGGTGTGAAGGACCCTTTGTAAGTTCCAGAGGTTAGGTGTGATTAGCCTTGAGACACCTCAGCGGAAATGGTCCTTATCTCGCCTGGAAGGGAGAACCTCCTGGATTTTCTCGAGTTGTGGCAGGTGCTCTCGACTAACGACGGGGACCTCAGGGACCCGCTCTGGTGGCCTCAGGAAAGGCCAGTCCACATGCGAGTTGCTCGGGGGCCTCTCGGGATCCCTCTCCCTTCGATGCCTGGCCCTAAGACCTTGTTTGGAGTCGGTGCCGGAAACTGAGGATTCCTCTCCAGTGCTGACATGGATCCTGGGGTACTTCTGGAGTCTCCCCAGGGGAGTCACTCGTCATCTCGAGTGCGGGCATGCACGTGCGCTTTACCTCCCGAGCTGTAACAGCAGTGTCACGCTTCCCGTCGCGTGGATCAAGGGATCTGTGGCTTTCCCTCGAAGCTTTCCCACGAGGCTTTCCCAGGACGCTTTCCCACAGGGCTGTCCCACGTGCCACCGTGGTGTGTCTCGATCCTCGGTTTGAACGTCGAGGCAGTGCAGGGAAAACAGGTTTCCCTGGAATGGACTGAGACATCTGGGGGACTCTGGGAATGGTGGCACGACCCTGGAGTTCCTCTCGACTTTCCTGTGGAGAGCGCCTCCTCTTGAGATGCGACGGGAACGCCGGGAATTCTCTCCCGAACACGCAGGGAAAGGATCCGCCCTCTCGAGCTAGGAGGCGGAAACGGGGCTCCTCTGGATGTTGGCGGGACTCTCGTGCTTCCTCTCGAGTGGAGACGGGTTTGTCGGGGAACTTCTTGAGTTGCAGTAAGGGTGTGAAGGACCCTTGGGAAGTTCCAGAGGTTAGGTGTGATTAGCCTCGAGACGCCTCAGTGGAAATGGGCCTCATCTGGCCTGGAGGGGAGAACTTCCTGGATTTTCTCCAGTTGCGGCAGGTGCTCTCGACTTAACGACGGGGACCTCAGGGACCCGCTCTGGTGGCCTCAGGAAAGGCCAGTCCTCATGCTAGTTGCTCGGGGGCCTCTCGGGATTCCTCTCCCGTCGATGTCGGGGCCTAAGATCTTGTGTTGGAGTCGTGCCGGAACCTGAGCATTCTTCTTCCAGTGCTGACATGGATCTTGGGGAACTTCTGGAGTCTCCCCAGGGGAGTTAGTCCTCGTCTCGAGAGGGGACATGCACGTGCGCTTTCCTCCCGAGCTGTAGCAGCAGTGTCACGCTTCCCTTCGCGTGGATCAAGGGATCTGTGGCTTTCCCTCGAGGGTTTCCCATGAGGCTTTCCCAGGAGCCTTTCCCACAGGGCTGTCCAACGTGCCATCGTCGATGTGAGTCGATCCTCGGCTTGAAAGTCGAGGCAGTGCAGGGAAAACAGGTTTCCGTGGAATGGACTGAGACATGTGGGGGACTCTGGGATTGGTGGCACCACCCTGGAGTTCCTCTCGCCTTCCCTGTGGAGAGCGACTCCTCTTGAGACGCTGATGGGAACGCCGGGAATTCTTTCCCGACAACGCAGGGAAAGGATCCCTCCTCTCGGGCTAGGAGGACGGAAACGGGGCTCCTCTGGATGTGGGCGGGATTCTCGTGCTTCCTCTCGAGTGGAGACAGGTATGTCGGGGAACTTCTTGAGTTGCAGCAAGGACGTGAAGGACCTTTGGAAGTTTCAGAGGTTAGGTGTGATTAGCCTCGAGACGCCTCAGCGGAAATGGGCCTCATCTCGCATGGAGGGGAGAACCTCCTGGATTTTCTCGAGTTGTGGCAGGTGCTCTTGACTTATGACGGGGAACTCAGGGACCCGCTCTGGTGGCCTATCGGAAAGCCGGTCCCCTTGCGAGTTGCTCGGGGTCCTCTAGGGATTCCTTTCCCGTCGATGCCGGAGCATAAGACCTTGTGTGGAGTCAGTTCCGGAACCTGAGGATTCCTCTCCAGTGCTGACATGGATCTTGGGGTACTTCTGGAGTCTCCCCCGGGGAGTCAGTCTGCGTCTCGAGTGGGGGCATGCACGTGCGCTTTCCTCCGAGCTGCAGCAGCAGTGTTGAGCTTCCCTTCGCGAGATCAAGGGATCTGTGGCTTTCCCTCGAGGCTTTCCCACGAGGCTTTCACAGGAGGCTTTCCCACAGGGCTCTCCCACGTGTCACGGTGGTGTGAGTCGATGCTCGGCTTGAAAGTCGAGGCAGTGAAGGGAAAACAGGTTTCCCTGGAATGGACGGAGACATCTGGGGGACTCTGGGAATGGTGGCACGACCCTGGAGTTCCTCTCCCCTTTCCTGTGGAGAGCACCTCCTCTTGAGATGCAACGGTAACGCAGGAATTCTTTCCTGACCACGCATTGAAGGGATCCCTGCTCTCAAGCTATGAGGCGGAAACGGGGCTCCTCTGGATGTGGGCGGGACTCTCGTTCTTCCTCTTGAGGGAGACGGTTATGTCGGGGAACTTCTTGAGTTGCAGCAAGTGTGTGAAGGACCCGTTAGGAATTTCCAGAGGCCAGGTGTATTAGCCTCCAGACGCCTCAGCGGAAACGGGCCTCATCTGGCCTGGAGGGTAGAACCTCCAGGATTTTCTCAAGTTGTGACAGGTGCTCTCGATTGACGACGGGGAACTCAGGGACCCGCTCTGGTGGCATCAGGAAAGGCCAGTCCCCATGCGAGTTGCTCGGGGCTTCTCGGGATTCCTCTCCCTTCGATGCCGGGGCCTAAGACCTTGTGTGGAGTCGGTGCGGAACCTGAGGTATTCCTCTCCAGTGCATGACATGGATCTTAGTGAAATTCTGGAGTCTCCCAGGGGAGTCAGTCCTCCGTCTCGAGTGGGGGCATGCACGTGCGCTTTCCTCCCAGCTGTAGCAGCAGTGTCACGCTTCCCTTCGCGTGGATCAAGGGATCTATGGCTTTCCCTGGAGGCTTTCACACGAGGCTTTCCCACGAGGCTTTCCCACATGGTTGTCCCACGTGCCACCGTGATGTGAGTCGATCCACGGCTTGAATGTCGAGGCAGTGCAGGGAAAACAGGTTTCCCTGGAAAGCACTGAGACATCTTGGGGACTCTGGGAATGGTGGCACGACCCTGGAGTTCCTCTCGCCTTTCCTGTGGAGAGCGCCTCCTCGTGAGATGCGACGGGAACGCCGGGAATTCTTTGCCGACCACGAAAGGAAAGGATCCCTCCTCTCGAGCTAGGAGGCAGAAACGGGGCCCTCTGGATGTGGGCGGGACTCTCGTGCTTCCTCTTGAGTGGAGACGGGTATGTCGGGGAACTTCTTGAGTTGCAGCAAGGCTGTGAAGGACCCTTTGGAAGTTCCAGAGATTAGGTGTGATTAGCTTCCAGTCGCCTCAGCGGAAATGGGCCTCATCTCGCCTGGAGGGGACAACCTCCTGGATTTTCTCGAGTTGCGGCAGGTGCTCTCGACTTACGACGGGGACCACAGGGACACCCTCTGGTGGCCTCAGGAAAGGCCAGTCCCCATGCGAGTTGCTCGGGAGCCTTTCGGGATTTCTCTCCCGTCGATGCCGGGGCCTAAGACCTTGTATGGAGTTGGTGCCGGAAGCTGAGGATTCCTCTCCAGTGCTGACATGGACCTTGGGGTACTTCTGGAGTCTCCGCAGGGGAGTCAGTCCTCGTCCCGAGTGGGGGCATGCACGTGCTATTTCCTCCCGAGCTGTAGCAGCAGTGTCACGCTTCCCTTCGCGTGGAATCAAGGGATCTGTGGCTTTCCCTCGAGGCTTTCCCACGAGGATTTCTCACGAGGCTTTCCCACGAGGCTTTCCCACAGGGCTGTCCCACGTGCCACCGTGGTGTGAGTCAATCCTCGGCTTGAAGGTCGAGGCTGTGCAGGGAAAACAGGTTTCCCTGGAATGGACTGAGACATCTGGGGGACTCTGGGAATGGTGGCACGACCCTGGAATTCCTCTCGCATTTCCTGTGGAGAGCGCTTCCTCTTGAGATGCGACGGGAACGCCGGGAATTCTTTCCCGACATCGCAGGGAAAGGATCCCTCCTCTCGAGCTAGGAGGCGGAAACGGGGCTCCTCTGGAAGTGGGCGGGACTCTCGTGCTTCCTCTCGAGTGGAGACGGGTATGTCGGGGAACTTCTTGAGTTGCAGCAAGGGTGTGAAAGACCCTTTGGAAGTTCCAGAGGTTACGTGTGATTAGCCTCGAGACGCCTCTGCGGAAATGGGCCTCATCTCGCCTGGAGGGGAGAACCTCCTGGATTTATCTCGAGTTGCGGCAGGTGCTCTCGACTTACGACGGGGACCTCAGGGACCCGCTCTGGATGGCCTCAGGAAAGGCCAGTCCCCATGCGAGTTGCTCGGGGCCTCTCGGGATTCCTCTCCCGTTCGATGCCGGGGCCTAAGATCCTTGAGATGGAGTCGGTGCCGGAACCTGAGGATTCCTCTCCAGTGCTGACATGGATCTTGGGTACTTCTGGAGTCTCCCAGGGGAGTCAGTCCTCGTCTCGAGTGGGGGCATGCACGTGCGCATTTCCTCCCGAGCTGTAGCAGCAGTGTCACGCTTCCCTTCGCGTGGATCAAGGGATCTGTGGCTTTCCCTCGAGGCTTTCCACGAGGCTTTCCACGAGGCTTTCCCACGAGGCTTTCCCACAGGCTGTCCACGTGCCACCGTGGTGTGAGTCGATCCTCGGCTTGAAGGTCGAGGCATGTGCAGGGAAAACAGGTTTCCCTGGAATCGGACTGAGACATCTGGGGGACTCTGGGAAAGGTGGCACGACCCTGGAGTTCCTCTCGCCATTTCCTGTGGAGAGTCGCCCCGATTCTCATGACGCATGCGTCACAGGGAACGCGGGAATCTTTCCCCTCGCACGGGAAAGGATCCCTCCTCGGACTCAGGAGGCGCGAGGAACGGGGAACTCCATCGGCCACAGGTGCGGCACGTCGATCAGTGCCTCCTGCTCGAGTGGAGACGCTCATGTCGGGGAACGTTCCTTGAGTTGGAAAGCTCGGTGTGAAAGCCCTCTGGGAAAGTCCACAGATACCTTGATTCCACGCGAAGGAAGCGTGACAACTGCTGCTACAGCTCGGGAGGAAATGGCACGTGCATGCCCCCACTCGAGACGAGGACTGACTCCCCTGGGGAGACTCCAGAAGTACCCCAAGATCCATGTCAGCACTGGAGAGGAATCCTCAGGATTCCGGCACCAGACTCCACACAAGGTCTTAGGCCCCGGCATCGACGGGAGAGGAATCCCGAGAGGCCCCGAGCAACTCGCATGGGGACTGGCCTTTCCTGAGGCCACCAGAGCGGGTCCCTGAGGTCCCCGTCGTAAGTCGAGAGCAACTGCCGCAACTCGAGAAAATCCAGGAGGTTCTCCCCTCCAGGCGAGATGAGGCCCATTTCCGCAGAGGCGTCTCGAGGCTAATCACACGTAACCTCTGGAACTTCCAAGGGTCTTTCACACCCTTGCTGCAACTCAAGAAGTTCCCCGACATACCCGTCTCCACTCGAGAGGAAGCACGAGAGTCCCGCCCACTTCCAGAGGAGCCCCGTTTCCGCCTCCTAGCTCGAGAGGAGGGATCCTTTCCCTGCGATGTCGGGAAAGAATTCCCGGCGTTCCCGTCGCATCTCAAGAGGAAGCGCTCTCCACAGGAAATGCGAGAGGAATTCCAGGGTCGTGCCACATTCCCAGAGTCCCCCAGATGTCTCAGTCCATTCCAGGGAAACCTGTTTTCCCTGCACAGCCTCGACCTTCAAGCCGAGGATTGACTCACACCACGGTGGCACGTGGGACAGCCCTGTGGGAAAGCCTCGTGGGAAAGCCTCGTGAGAAATCCTCGTGGGAAAGCCTCGAGGGAAAGCCACAGATCCCTTGATCCACGCGAAAGGAAGCGTGACACTGCTGCTACAGCTCGGGAGGAAATCGCACGTGCATGCCCCCACTCGGAACGAGGACTGACTCTCCCTGCGGAGACTCCAGAAGTACCCGAAGGTCCATGTCAGCACTGGAGAGGAATCCTCAGCTTCCGGCACCAACTCCATACAAGGTCTTAGGCCCCGGCATCGACGGGAGAGAAATCCCGAAAGGCTCCCGAGCAACTCGCATGGGGACTGGCCTTTCCTGAGGCCACCAGAGGGTGTCCCTGTGGTCCCCGTCGTAAGTCGAGAGCACCTGCCGCAACTCGAGAAAATCCAGGAGGTTGTCCCCTCCAGGCGAGATGAGGCCCATTTCCGCTGAGGCGACTGGAAGCTAATCACACCTAATCTCTGGAACTTCCAAAGGGTCCTTCACAGCCTTGCTGCAACTCAAGAAGTTCCCCGACATACCCGTCTCCACTCAAGAGGAAGCACGAGAGTCCCGCCCACATACCAGAGGGGCCCCGTTTCTGCCTCCTAGCTCGAGAGGAGGGATCCTTTCCTTTCGTGGTCGGCAAAGAATTCCCGGCGTTCCCGTCGCATCTCACGGAGGAGGCGCTCTCCACAGGAAAGGCGAGAGGAACTCCAGGGTCCGTGCCACCATTCCCAGAGTCCCCAAGATGTCTCAGTGCATTCCAGGGAAACCTGTTTTCCCTGCACTGCCTCGACATTCAAGCCGTGGATCGACTCACATCACGGTGGCACGTGGGACAACCATGTGGGAAAGCCTCGTGGGAAAGCCTCGTGTGAAAGCCTCCAGGGAAAGCCATAGATCCCTTGATCCACGCGAAGGGAAGCGTGACACTGCTGCTACAGCTGGGGAGGAAATCGCACGTACATGCCCCACTCGAGACGGGACTGGACTCCCCTGGGGAGACTCCAGCATTCTCACTAAAATCCATGTATGGCACT
>NW_017213765.1:0-15307 GCF_001704415.2 Capra hircus | reverse complement strand
AGGGAAAGAGTTAAACCCGGGACTTGAACTCCTGACCTACAGCCTAGGCCTGACTTACCAGCCTGCCTAACCGCTATGCTACAGAGGCTTGCTGTTTCAGGCAGCGCTCCCGGGCCCTCTTCAAGCCTCTGCGCGCCAGGGTCTGGCTCTATAGAATATCATGGCTGTCCTAGGTCATCTTTGCTTCTTATCCCTAAATCATAGACAGATGAGCTGAGAAAAAGCTTGGGTTGTCTCGGTGGGGTGGATCTGCTTGTCCTTGTGTTTCCCCTGGAGGCAGTCGCGGTCCCGCGGCCTGGCCTGGCAGGGGGCGTGGGGCGGGGCGCACCGTGCGCGCGTCGGGGCGGGGCGAGCCTGGGCGGCTGGTCAGGGGCGCGGCTCACGGGAGCGGGTCTGGGGCGGGGTGAACATGGCGGCGCCTCGGGCCAGGGGTCCCCAGTTGTGCTCTCAGGGCTCGCCATTGCAGCTGGGACTGCTCGTTTCGTGGGCTCCTGGGTCCCCGTCGATTGGCATCCAGCGAGCAGAGCGCAGGGCTGTGGACCACAGGTAAGGGAACTCGGACTCGGCGGAGCAGGGAACCATGTCTTCTGCCCTTTGTTTGCAGTCTCGGAGCCGACTGAAATGGCGATCGCAGAAAAGCCTCGCCTTTGGGGCCGAGGGTTTTACCGCTTCACCCCTTTGCATACAGCTCAGACCCGCGCGCTTTTCCCAAGCAGCCGAGTGTATTGCTTCCTACAGGCCTGGAGAGGATAACAGGCAGGAAGGCCAGGGGTCTCCAGACAGAGAAAATAAACTGCAAGTGTCAGACGTTTTTTTCTCTCTCTTAAGAGGCAGGAGGAGACCAAAGAGGGCTGCGGTTTTTTTTTTCTCCATCTTGATACAAATGTAAAAGAAGGTTTCTCTGAAAATTCTGTGTTGCCATGACAACTCCTGGCTCCACCTGAATTTAACTTTTCTCAAACCTTGAACTAAGCAATGCATTGTTCTTATGGAAATGTTTGTCTTAAGGTATGTTAATGTCTTCAGGTCAGTTCCCCCTAAGGGCTCAGAAACGACTCGACAAACCGGTTTGTCTTACTCATACCTGGTTCTCTTAACCTCTGTGAATGAAACTATATATTTGCTTGGAAATCTGCCTTTCTTCAAGATTCATGTCCATCATTTTCTGGCCTGGGATGACTCATCTGCTGCCAATGTGATCTCAATGCATGCTGTGGGTGAGGGGCCTGGTGCCATTCTCTGAGACATTGTCTTTCTTTCCTTAGCAGACTGCTAGTGGCTGTATAACATCTGGCTAAAGACTAGCAGGGGGTACTCTTTCTTCCCCCTTTGAATGTCTACGTCAGCAGCTCTCTCGATCTCTTTTCTACTTGAATCAAACTTTTTCACAGAAAACCTCTGAGCCATCAAGCTTCGTCACTTGCCCTGGATTGAATTCTCCTCTGGAGGCCAAGAATGCTGGCATCTTTTGTGGTTTAGCAGCCACCTTTCAGCCTTTTGTAATTCATATTGAATCTTCATTTCAGATGGCAGATGCATTCCACGGTATTGCCAACTGAAGTCTTGTCATCGCTATGGAGTCTCTGTCCATGGCTTGAGGGGTATTTTTCCAGCAATCATGTATCATTTCCAGTGTGCCAGTCTTGTCATCCTCATTCCATCCATAGCAAAGTCTTTTATTAATGTTGACGTGATTGAAGGGGAATTGTTTGTTTCAATTCCCTTTCAGATTGTTATTTGCTGGTGTATACAGATAACACTGTGTCGTCATTCATTTGTATCCGTTTGGACAGCTTGATAGTTGTCTTTAGTTTCTTTAATTTCTCATAATTGAAGATGACCCTGGCTCATATATTTACAGTCGTCACCCTAGTCTCAGTCATTTCTTCAAAGAACTGTCCTTTTTTTAACATGACATTATTTTTGACTGTGCTGGGTCTTTATTGCTCCTTTGTCTAGTTGTAGTGAGCAGAGGCTACCTTCTAGTTGCTGTGCCATGGCTTCTCATTGCAGTGCTTTCTCTGTGTGCAGAACTTGGGCTCTGGAGCATGCAAACGTCAAGAGTTGTTCAAGGGCTTCATTGCCCCTGGGCGTGTGGAATCTTCTACACAGGAATTGAACCCGTGTTCCCTGCATCGGTAGGCAGCTTCTTTACCACCAGGCCATCGGAGATGTTTCCTGTTCCCTTTTATTAGAGAATGATATTTAAAACATACATGTAGGAGCTCAATATGCTCAGCTGACAATACATGGAGATATATCTCCATGTATTCCAGCTCACCTTTGAACATATTCAGTTAAAGGTAATTTGTGATGATGTCTCCAACCTGATCCACCACGACATGGACATTGTAACGTTTCCTTTTGTTTATCTGGAACTTTGCCTTCCAATGGTAAGATACCTGGCTTCCACCGCTTGTCATACACAGAATTCAGTGCTTGTCCCACGTGGTTACTGAAAAAAAAAAAACTGTCAGATTGTCTTTCAAAGGGGGCTCTGCGTGCATCGCACCAGTATCTTGAGTATGTTTTTGTATGATAGTTTACTATCAGTATACCCTCAGTGGCCAGGTGTCTATTTCAGTCGTTACCAATTATGAATGGGCTTGTTTGCTCTAGTGTTCTTGGACAATTCGAGTACAGTTTCTTTGTCAGATGTGCATTTGTTTAGGAAAAGAGTTTTATTGATTGTTGGCTGTGTTGCATCTTTGTGTGTGGGCTTTTCTCTAGTTTTGGTGAGCATGGGCCATAACGAGTGGTTTGCAGGCTTCTCACTGCAGTGTGTCCTCTTGTTGAGGGGCACAGGCTCACGGGCTTCAGTGGCTGCGGCATGTGAACTCGGCATCGTGGCTTCCAGGATCTAGAGCACAGGCTCGGCAGTTGTGGCACACGGGCTCCATAGGATGTGGCATCTTCCCATCCTAGGGATCGCACATGCATCTCCAGCACTGGCAGGTGGATTCTTGACTATGGAACCACCAGGGCATATTTGAGATTCTAGTTTTCCACACACGTATCTAGTGAAAGAGGCCAGGATCAAGAGGCATGGCAGCTGGGAATCCTCAGCCACAGCTCTGGTGTGCTATCCAAAGCTCTGGGGCCTTTGGTGAGCAGCTCAGCTTCCCTGGGACTGTTTCCTCCCGTCAGAAATGCCCTGCTTTTGGACTGTAGCCCACCAAGCTCCTCTGTCCCTAGGATTTCTGAGACCAGAGTACTGCAGGTGGTGCCATTTCCTTCTCTGCTGCTGCTGCCACGTCGCTTCAGTCGTGCCTGACTCTGCGCGACCCCATAGACAGCAGCCTACCAGGCTCCTCTGTCCCTGGGATTCTCCAGGCAAGAACACTGGAGTGGGTTGCCATGTCCTCCTCCAGTACATGAAAGTGAAAAGTGAAAGTGAAGTCACTCAGTGAAGTCGTGTCCGACTCTTAGTGACCCCGGGGTTGCAGCCTACCAGGCTCCTCTGTCCGTGGGATTCTCCAGGCAATGGTACTGGAGCGGGCTGCCATTGCCTTGTCTGATTTCCTTCTCTGCAAGATAGCGTTTGGAAGCTCTTTTCTCCTGGATATTGCTTTTGATGAAGGAAGGGGGTTCCCTTCCAGGGCTTGAGAGTGAGTTCTTGTCTGACACTGGGCAATGAGTTGTCTGAGGAGAGGAGTGCTGTCCAAGCGAGAGGCTTCATTGGGAAGGGCTGCCGGGGTGGAGGGCAGGAGGGTGAGGGAAACGGAGAGAACCACTCTGTCACGTGGCTCGCACTCTCAGGTTTTATGGTCATCGGGTTCATTTCTGGTTTGTCTCTTGCCAGGCATTCTGAATTGGGATCCTTCTTGGGGGCACACGCATCACTCAGCCGAGATGGATTCCAGCGAAGTGCATCCTGGGAGGTTGGTAGGACCTCTGAACTGGAGCCTCCCATCTCCTGACCTCTCCAGAATTCTGGTTGGTGGTAGCTTGTTCGTTCCTTGTTCCTTCCCAGGACCTCCTGTTGTGAGATGACTCCTGCAAGTGTTTTCTTTTCTCTGTTGCCTGGCCAGGGTGGGTGGTCCGTGGTTCATTTAGCAGTTTCTTTTTGGTTCTCTCGAGTAAGGTCCTCCACAGGGTAAATGTATGAAATGATAAAAGGCAATGTGTTAACTCATTTGTATTCATAATTGGGTAAGTTGGCTTGTTTTGTGTATGTTAGACCTGATCACCAGACCGAAGGTCATGTAGAACGTTTGTAGTTTTCTAAAATTTCAATAGTTTTTAAAATGGAGTTACCTTGTTGCAAAGTTTGTGTGTATGTTCATATTTTTTTAAACAGTTATTTCTTTTTAGTTGATTGATCATTGCTTTACAATATTGGTTTGATTTGTCATACATCCACATGAATTGACCATAGGTGTACCTATGTCCTCTTGCTCTGGAATCTCCCTCCCACCTCGCACGCATTCCCACCTCTCTAGGTTACTACTGAGCCCCAGTTTGAGTTCCCTGAATCATACAGCAAATTCCCATTGGTTGTCTATTTACAAAGGTTGGTGTACCTGCATCCATGCTGCTCTCTCCATTCATCTCACCCTCTCCCTCTTGTTCCCCACCCTCGTCTGGAAGTCTGTTCTCTATGTCTGCACCTCCATTGCTGCTCTGTGAACAGACTCGTCAGTACCATCCTTCTAGATTCCATGTTTTTCTCTCTTTGACTGACTTCCCTCCCCTTTATTAGAACAAACTCACATGTGTTCCTTTTTATGGCTGCATTCCATACAGGCTCTGATTGTTCCTTAGCCATGTTTTGCGGAGGGTCATGGAGCTATTCTGCTCCATTTCAGTTTGGGCTTCCAGTCTGAGTGCTCGCAGCAGAGCTGCTTCTGGGTGAGCCCTCTGAGGTCTGTGAGCGCCGGGCTGCCCGCTCTTCTCCTGTGGCCCGCAGGGGGGCGCCAAAGCCCCCTCTGACCCGCGGGCGCAGGACGCTTTGCCTTTAGGCTCTGCCCCGTGAGCAGCTGGCGGGAGCTTTGTCTCCTCAGGACCATCAGGGCTCAGGCTTCTGGATAACAGGGCTGCATCCAGGCTGAGAGGAGCAGGGTTGCCTCAGTGCCCACCAGCAGGGAGGCGCTGCAAGAGCGAAAAATGAGGACGGAGTAGACGTTTCCTGTGTCCAGCTGAGGGCTGACTGGAGGTCCATCTCGGAGGACTCAGGGGGAAAGAGCTCCGTGTGCAAAGCGGTGGGTTTTCAGTTCGATTTGCGTTAGATGATGTAGAGGATGAACACTGATGTTCTTCCGTGGTAGGTGGCCGTTTTCCTGTCACTGTTTCTTGAGAAGACTGTCCTTTCCTCTTCGCTCGTTCCTGGTTTGATTTTCAGGAACTGACCATGTACATGTGGGTTCGTTTCTGGGCTCTCTATTCTCTCCTGGAGTCCATGTGTCTGTGTTCCTGCCAGTTCCTCACTGTGGTGGTCACTACAGCTCCGTGATGTAGTTTGAAGAGGGATAGGAAGATGCCTCCAGCTGTGTTCCTCTTTCTCAGAGTCTTTTTGGCCGTTTAAGGTCCTGGTCAACAGTAGCAGTCTAATATGAGGAATATTTCTATTTCTGTGAAAAATGCCATTGAATGTTATTTTGTGATTGCAGTCCGTGTATTTGTTGATGACTTTGGTTGGAATGGACCTTTTAATTCCTCATTGTTCCAGTGCATGAGCGTGGAATAGTTTTCTGTGTATTTGTGTTTTCTTTGGTTTCTTTATCAGTGCTTTCTAGTTTTCTGACTACTGGTCTTTTATGTTCTTGATTAAGTTTGTTGCTAGATGTTTTCTTTAAGTGGGAGTTTCTTAATTTTTTTTTTCTGATTGTTATGAGTGTCTAGAAATGCAAGTGATTTTTGGACTGTAAATGGTAGTCTATTATATGATTGTAAATTGATCCCAAATGATTCAGCTTTACTGAAAGTAGTCTAACAACATTTTGTGAAGTGATGTGGAACGTTTTATCTGTAACATCTGTTTCTCCTGCAGTAGGTCATCCAGAGGACCCAAGACATGGTGGTTACTAAGAGACTTCCCACAGTACTTCTTCATTCCACGTGGACTCCTTCAAGGGCAGTGAGCATCGCAGCTTCCCTTGAACTTCGTCTGGGTAAGTCTTGGCCTGTATCAGAAAGCTTCCTGCCTGTCTACTCTAAATTTCTTTTGTGGTATTGACATGGTTGTTTTGAAACCTAGTATACTTTCCAGTCATTTAAAATGTACAGAAAATGCCTAGCAATGGGAACAAGTGCTAGCATTTGCCACATCATCTAAAAGACTCTATGTGTTTTATGCCAAAATGGGTACCTTCTGCAGAACCAGCACATAATCTCCAAAATCAGGAAATCATATGGTATCTACGTTATAATGTAATCCACCGCCCCACTTCCACTTTGCAATGTTCAAGTGTATGAATATATCTTTTGTTTCCATCTTCATCCTTTTTTCTTTATTTAGAGTGTTACTGAGATTTTCAGTTATTTGGACAAACTTGATGGATTGAAAGCAGACATGGTGAATAAGGGTTCTGGGTGGCCTTTTCTATGTGGATTTTTTTTTCACTGAAGATGGTTTGAATATTTATTCGTGTTGTAACATGTATGAATCCTGCATTCTTTCTCCCCCCATAGTAATGAAAAATCAATACTATGCCATTTACCATTTAGATATTTGTAAGCATACAGTGTTGTAGCAGACAACCTTTTCTTGTTTTGCAAACCAGTTTAATAATGTGCACCTTGTGCGTGCTTTGGACAAACTCAGGAAACTGAGTCAGTGACTGAAATGGCCCAAGATATCACCTTAGATTCCATCTTCATCTGAAAACAAAACAGGCACTTCCTGGTGGTCCAGTGGCTGAGACTGGACACTCCCAAAGAAGGAGGCCCAGGTTCATTTCCTGATCCAAGAACTAGATCTCCCATGCCACAACAGAGAATTTGCATGCTGTAGCTAAATATCTGGCTTGCCTCAATGAAGGTTGACCTGGCGCAGCCAAATGAAAACAGAAACAAATATTTAAAAAAATACAACCAAAGGAAAGGAAGGGTATGGTGGCTGTGCAGATTTACGGCTTAGCTTTCCCTATCGATAGAAAAGAAAAAAGAGTTTCAAAAGACTGTGTCTCATCCTTCTATCTGGCATATAGAGAGGATTCCTTTGAAATGAGATTTCTCTGGTAAATGTGACTCACAGAAGAGCTGTCTTGAACTTGGGTTTCAGAGATGATCATGTGTCCTCTAAAAAAAAAAAGTTAATTGGGTCCAACTAATCCTCATGCTGAGGTGGTATATTTTGTGGTAGCATTTGCTCCCCTTCACTTTGCATGTATCCCCATTTGTTTACACTGTCATCTACTGAAGACATCCTGATATTTGAAAGTTTGTAGTGATTACAAGTCGAGCTGTTGTATATAATCATGCGATCCTTTTTTGTCTGGACATGTTTTCAAAGCTGTTTAGTAAGTGCTGGACATGAAGGATTCAGGTCACAGGTGAGCCTTGTTTAGCTGTGGAAAAATCCAGCTATGTTTCTCTGTGGCTTGTGGGATCTTCTGGGGTAAGGGATCGAACTAGAGTGTCTTGCATTGTCAGGCAGATTCTTTACCACTGAGCCACCGGAGAAGCTGTGCCCTACCCCCTTTTCTTGAGTTGACTGGATCTAATAGGTGTGCAGTGCTACCTCACTGTTATTTTAGTTTGTCATTTCCTAATGCTATGTGGTTTTGAGTCTTTTTGATAGGCTTATTTACTATCTTTATATTTTTGTAGGCCAGGTGTTTAGGTGTATACATATTTTATGAGATTGTTCTAGATTTTTTGGTATATTTGGAGAACAATCCTTTATCAGATATCTATTTTATAAATATAGTTTCCTGTGGCTTGTGTTTAAGTTTTGTGAATAAGGTTTTTCACCGTTTCAATTTCTAATTTTTTAAAGTTGATGTTATATGTGTTTTCTATCCTTTTTTGGATAGCCTTTAGTGTGTTGTTGTTGTTGTTAAATTTTATAAGCAGAAGTGAGGTACCGTAGATACAGTTTTAAGCTAAGCTGAGGTGCCACAGATACAGTTTTGCCTTTTGTCTGTTGAGAAGTTTGAGTGAGTTTGGTGTACACTGTAACATTATGTCTACATTCATTTGACTGGATATAGCTTCCAGTTATTTGTCTAATTGGTTTTGGAGATATGATGGGAAGTCAGTTTTTCCAAGGGAAACTGAGGTCCATGAAACATGAACTCTTTTCGATCGGTCGGAATCACTTTCTGCTATTTCTGACAGATTTGACTTGTTTGGATATCTCATATGAGCGGAATCACAGAACGTTTGTCTTTTTTTGGTCTGGTTTATTTCACTTAATCTAATGACCATAAGGTTTGTCCACATTGTCGCATTGTCAGAATTACTGACTTTGAAGGGCCGAATCAGATTCCATTGTGTGTATACCACAGTTTGTTTATGGAATTGGCTGCCATGGACACTTCGATTGCTTCTGTTTGTTTGCCAGTGTGAATCATGCTGTTGTGAGTATGACGGAAGGAGTATCCATTTTTTTCAGCCCCCTTTCCCAATCCTTTTGGGTACATAGCATGAATTG
Organism: Capra hircus; assembly: GCF_001704415.2. Taxonomy (NCBI): domain Eukaryota; kingdom Metazoa; phylum Chordata; class Mammalia; order Artiodactyla; family Bovidae; genus Capra; species Capra hircus. The sequence goes on along the minus strand of NW_017213765.1, from coordinate 6,711 downwards.
GAATCGAACTATGTATTTCTTCCACGTGTTCGTTTTGGAGTCATTTGTGTAATGTCTTGCAGAGTGGCAGCACCATTTAATGTACTTTTTTGTATGGTGGAATACCGTTCAAGCTTCTGAATATACCTTGCGTTGCATATTCAGTCTCCCACCAACGGACACTTGAATGAGTTCTAACCTTTGAGCTATTGTGAATGTCACTATGAATATTTGTGTACCAGTTTTTGTTTGAATTATTAACAAATACATTACCATATATAAAAGAAGCCACAAGGACCTACTGTACAGTTTAGGAAACTATTAAATATCTTATGATGATGTGTAATGCAAGAGAATCTCCAAAGGAATATATGAAAAGCACATAATAACCATGATATTTATTGTGGCAACACTATGAGTTATCATAGCACTACTCAACGTGTATTTATACATGTCACTAAAATATTTACATCTGTAAGGATATTATAAAAAATTATATAAAAAATCAAGAATTCAAACAGAGAATAAATAAACTTCCTGTCATTGCTCGTCATCATTTATACACTCATACTACCTGTAACACTCATTGTATAAGTGCTGGACTAGCAATTGACATTCTTGTAAACCAAGAGATTGTGAAGGTGTAAGGAAATATAGCTTATTGAATTCCTTAATGAAGGATTCTAGAACTCTATGTCCATGAAGTGAATGAAATTCCGTTTTAGTGAGCCACATTCTTACTAGAGTGATGAGCCTCCACCCCACCCAACGTTAGTTCACAATGAAATCCTGCAGTCCTCTGGCCTCAATGTCTGCTTCCTGCTACCGAGAAAGAAAAGATGAGGAAGTCCTGACAAAACCGATGCTATTTTTCTTTTTCTGATTTGTATTTTATCGCAGGGCCTGGCAAAAAGAGGGCCCAACCTGTTTTTAGAGTTCCATCCCAAGGGTTCCTCCGGCATGTTCCCTATGTTGACAAACTGCTGATTATTTTCAACAAAGGACAATGATCTGCACTTCACTATCTGTTGCTTGAGCTGGAATAGCAGGCATCCCTTGTAGTGCAGTCGTTCATGCGGAAGTAGACATCCCTGAAGCAATAGTATAAGAGGAACACATTTATCATGTAGACATCGCATCCCATGCATTTGTAATAATTTTTCAGTTATACCCATCATCATCGGAGGAACTGACTTGTCCCAGTAATAACGAGAGGACCCAGTAGAACGGTTCCTTGACTTATGAGTACTTCCTATGAGTACCCTTATGAGTCCTTCTTCCAATGTTGTTTCTCCTAGTTTGGTCATGAACAGTAGAAGCTGATGGCAGTGGTCCTTGAAATGTATGTCGATTCCCAGGTGGCGCAGTTGATCAAGAAATACTCTGCCTACCAGTGCAGGAGGTGGAAGTGATGTGGGTTTGATCCCTGGTTCAGGAAGATAACAATTCATACACATGTTTTCTGGGAACCAGTTTGATACTCATGAGTTTTTTCTTCTGTATCCAGAAAAACAAATGCTGTTCAAGGACACTGAAAGAACCCTGATTTCGAAAATCAGATCTGTATTGTGAACAATGCTTCGATATCCGTGAGTCGAAGCATAGTATTATGCCTATCATCCTTGTATTTCCCTCAGTGAAATATGTTGAGGAAAACTCTTCATTCGTGGTCTAGAGTCACGAAGAAGCTAAATAGCATTCATCCTTTACGTTGACAACTGTGAATCTAAATCTCCTGTGAATCCTATGTGACAACCACACATACCAACATGAGTTATCAGTATTATATCAATATTTTTAGTCCTATTGTATGTCAACTAAAAAAATCAATATCTAATTGTACATGAAGTCAAGACATAAAGTCAGTGCAAATACAAAATGTTCCATCCTTTGAGAAAGGGAGAAAAACATCTCTGTGCTTAGCCTATCGCATTTTTATGGATTAGATCCTTAAGTAGTTTATTCACCACACCCTATGAATGATTCACAAGTCTTCAGAGAAGAAAGGGTCATTTCTCTTAAACAATGAGTAGTTCAACTCTTCTCAAAGCAAAGTCATAAGTGAGTCTAATTTTGCGTGAGCCCATGAAAACTCAGTGTTTTCATTATGCTTGTGCTTATGATGGGAGGAGGTCTGAGAAGGCGCTTCTGAAGGATTATTCATACCAGTCTTTCTCATATGTATGGAGTCTTTAAAGATCGAATCACCGAGGTGTTGCTTCTACACTTGTACTAGGCCGAGCAGCAACATTCCCTTTCTCCCTAAGTGCAGTAGACGTCTGTCTTCTGTCCTCTGGAGTATGTATTGCTTGAGCTCACCACAGCCTAGTAGATGGAAATCGTCAGGATATTCTGGAAACCCTTTGGATTTCAGTCTGCTCAGGAGGTTACCACTGCTGCAAACCTCTGGATTTTACCACGCACTTTTAACAACCTCAGATGAAGGATACAAGTCAACACTCGTGACAGCCACGGGCTTCCATGGCCTATCCATGATTGTTGGCTTTGCTTTCATAATCATCCTGTTTCTTATACCAACTAAACTGTCACTGTATTTTTTCATGACCATTTTATCTTTGACGGTTTTTAGATCTATTATGGATTTTCCTATATATCTTCACTCATCGGTGAGGGTCTTCTGTTAGTAGTAGTTACGACAACTGACTTCCAGTCAGTTAGCTGTGGCAGAATAGAAAAAAGAATGACCCACTGTATATTATTCGTATTATGTATCAATATATTATTCGTTTTATTGTTTGCAGTCATCCACTTCCAAGTTTCCGAAATAAACTTTCAGAAAAATCACATCCTTTGAATGTCCGTTTGACTGAATAGGAGCACGGAAATGCTATTCCATAAAATTGTTTACAGTTTCCATTCCATTCCTCCTGTTTGATGTAGATATTGGCCTTTGGTTCTATCACTAGCTTTGCAAGTAAAAAAATTCATTAGAGCTCATATGGTAATTTTACTGTTGGCAATAAGTTTAGCATAAAATGAACACAGAAGAGGTTACAGTAGACCAAATATGAAAGTCAGTTGAAAAGAAAACATAGTGTTGAATGTTGACAGTAGGAATATAGTTATGAAGTTCCTTTATTATTATTCTATCCTTCCCGTTTCTTTTGCAGGGGTGTTAATGTACAGATTCCAGTCCTATGGCTGGAGTGAAGAATAGTATCATGATTCTTGAGAGCAACTCTACTAAGTCTTCACGCTCATGTCACTCAAGGTTTTTTAATACCTATTATGTTAGTCGTGTTTGTAGTTTGTGAAGTCACATAAGTTGCATTCACTCAAGCAATAGTATCAAACAGCTATGGCATCAATTCTAGATGTGAATCGATATCGAATGTGAATCCATTTCACTGTGACAAGTGATTATTGCAGATATTCTATTCATGCCAGTAAGAAAGCTGTGCAGAAATAATATAATGTTTATGAAGAAAATAAGATTTGCTAATTTGTTGTATTATTCTCTTTCTTTTCAACAGATTGAATGACAACAGGCTCCACTTTTCATTCACTTGTATGACTATGAGCAGTTTGACCAAGTTGAAGAAGATGACTCGTTTGTAGTCTTCCTCATCAGCTCATTCCATCTACTGGCTTTCAAATCATTTAGTACAGAGCTCACCGTCTAGGTGTTCATCCAGTGTTTTGTTTGCTTATCATGCAGGATCATTTTCAAAGGAAAAGTATGTGTGTATGAGTTAGAGCTCTGATCCCAAGAGTCCATGTAGAAGCTTCCCCTGAGAAGTGTATCGTTTTTGCACCAATGCTACTGAAACGTGTGAATGTGGTATACCACGCATCCCAATAAGCGTCCAGAGCTTCACAGGCTGCTTCTTTGAAACGCCCAGTACTCATGACATTCCATTCATCTGAGGACTAAATATAGCCAACGTAGGCTGTGTTTGCCAAATAGACTTTGAAGTCTTCTTCACACAGTCCTTCATCGACGCCAGTTTTCAGATCGAAGAAACCCTTGCTCCATGAAGTGTGTGAACACATATACTCATGTTTTGTTTGCCGATTTTAAAGTCATTCTTCAGTTTTGTTGGAGGAATGGTTCTGTATATGCCCCGTGGATCTGTGCATGAAAGCCCTAATAACTAATGTGAATCGACTTCACTACCAAGGGATGTTTTCATATCTATTGAGGATTTAGTTCATGTATTTCGATTTTAACTTTCTGTCTTACAGCCTTGTTTGTAGATCAAAGCTATTTGAAAGTGTCATCTGGTTTTCAATGGCTTGTGAGGTTATTCATGAGTGGTTTATAAAACCGAATGGATTGTACGTAGCCATACTTTGTTGTCATTCTATGAATTTGAAGAATGTCTGAAGAATGTCTGCAGTTATGCCTTAAAGATTCATACAATTGATGTCCAATATTTATCTCAATAGACTTGCTTTCAATTTGTAGTTTCCTATGCATATGTCTTTCTTTATGGATTTGGGTAGAAGTCGTATTGGAACACTGAAAAATCTGTGATATCAGCCGTGCTGACCTTCTTTCCGGTGGTCATCATTAAGATTTTCACGCTCACTGTCACTTTGTGCAATGCTATGGATCCTAGTGGAAACAGGTGCCGTTCATCCTACTTTTGTGAAGATTGAACTCATCGTAGAAAGTGGAATTTGTTGAAATATTTATGGTATCAATATATCCTGTGTATATAATTACCCAGATTACGGGTGCGTATCTGATTGCTAAGTTATAAAATGTATGAGATAGATGTGATCCATCAATGGCGATTGGATACGTGGTGGAGAGGTATTTTGGTGATGCAAGAGATTTAAATGATGTGATCAGAGTATTTATATCCCTTTTATGTGGATAATGGGTCTTGGATCGATGTTTGAAACATTCCAACCTTGTCTTTTGTTATGCATGGGAAGTGTCCAAAACGAAGATGATGCAGGTACGTACTTCAAGGGTAAGTATAGGGTTGAGGGCGTGACTATGAAGTGGGTTAGGGTTAGGATGTGGATAGGGTGTCGGGGTGAGGGAAGGGTTAAGGTTACAGTGTGCAGAACAGCCCCCCAACTTGTTAGGGTGAGGGGTGAGGGGTGAGGCGTGAGGGTTAGGGTTAGGGGTGAGGGTGAGGGTAAGGCTTCAAGGTGAGGGTGAGGGTAAGGGTTCAGGGTGAGGGTGTGGGTGAGGGGCGAGGGTAAGGGCTCGGGGTGAGGGTTCAGGGTGAAGGTGTGGGTCTCACATCTGATAAACGATTGCATTCCAAATATACCCTTCATTTCCCTCGAACAGAGCTCTCACTGTTGGAGCCCTTGGCAGTGTGGAAGCCACCGGCCCCTAAGCCACCACAAGAACGCCTGGGGCCTAGGTGCAAAGGCAAGGCAGGAGCAGAGCTGAGGCCAGGAAGGTGCCAGTGGCGTCTCCCAACCTCGTGCAGACTGCCTCCTTCCTGGGCAGGAAGTCTAGAAGCCAGGCAAGTCTGGGCAAGGCTCGCCCCAGGCCAGAGCAGCCTCGCGCAAGGAACTCTGCCAGATCAGGGCTCTCAGCGGAGCTGGAGCTCTGCCATACTGGAGGCGCACTCGGCTCCACCCCAGCAAGGCTTGCAGCAGCAGGCGACTGGGGCTGCCTCCTCTTCCCCGGGAGGGAGGCTCCCTTCCACTTGTCCTGTGCACTCGGCTTCCAGGCGGGAGCCATACCTCGCTTCCTGCAGGTCTTGGCTCAGGGGTTACTTCCCCTGAGCTGGGTTGTGGGCGGGAACCCAGACACGCAGGGGCAGGCCCAACAACCTGCACAGCTCTGCTGGGGAAGGAGAGTGCTAGGAACCTACGTCTTGTCAACACCTGGGCACCCAAGGAATCAGCCTCCGTGTGTGGGGGGCTGAAACCCCAGCCAGGGGCCCTGGGAGCCTGGTGCTCTCCGTGTGGCGCTGAATCTGGGCGGCCAAGCAACCGCTGAGGAGCCCTGCAGTTGCCCTTCCTTCCCTCTGACAGAATTCTCACTGCTGGAGCCCTTGGCAGTGTGCAACCCCACCAGCCCCCTAAGCTCTCCTTAAGGAGGACTGGGACCTAAGTGCAAAGGCAAGCAGGATTGGAGCTGAGGCAAGAAAAGGCGCCAGTGGGCGACTCCCAGGCTCCTGCTGCCTGCTCCTTCCTGGAGAGGCAGCCTAAAAGCAAGGCAAGTCTGGGCAAGGCTAGCCCCCGGCAGAGCAGCCTCGCGCCAGGAACTCTGCCAGATCGGGGCTCTGAGCAGAGCTAGAGCTCTGCCGTACTGGAGGCGCACTTAGCTCCGTGCAAGCAGGGCTTTCAACTTGACGGGGCTGGGCTGCCTCCTCTTCCCCGAGGAGGCTCGCTTCCCTGCTGGCTGTGCACTCGCCTATCAGGCGGGGGCGCAGGGCTCCTCCAGCAGGTCTTGCCTCAGGGGCTGCTTCCCCTGAGTTGGGGCTGTGGGCAGGAACCCAGACACGCAGGATCAGGCCCCAACACCTGCACATGTCTCTGCTGGGGAGGAGAGTGCTAGGGAACCTACGTCTGTCATAACACTTTCTGGGCACCCAAGGAATCAGCCTCCGTGTGTCGGGGCTGAAAACCCCAGCCAGGGCCCTGGGACCCTGACCTGGTGCTCTCCGTGTGGGCTGAAACTGCTGGCGGCCAAGAACGCTGGAGGAGCCCTGCGTGCCCTTCTTCCCGACAGAATTCTCACTGCTGGAGCCCTTTTTGGCAGTGTCAACCACCATCCCCTAAGCTCTCCTTAAG
>NW_017213764.1:0-15308 GCF_001704415.2 Capra hircus | reverse complement strand
GGAAAACCTCATGGGAAAGACTCCAGGGAAAGCCACAGATTCCTTGATCCACGAGAAGGGAAGCATGACACTGCTGCTACCCACTCGGGAGGAAAGCGCAGGTGCATGACCACACTCGAGCCGAGGACTGACGCAAGCTTGGGAGACTCCAGAAGTACGCCAAGATCCATGTCAGCACTGGAGAGGAATCCTCAGGTTCCGGTCCCGACTCCACACAAGGTGTTAGGCCCCGGCATCGACCGGAGAGGAATCCTGAGAGGCCCCCCTAGCACCTCGCATGGGGACTGCCTTTCCTGAGGTCACCAGAGCGGGTCCCTGAGGTCTCCGTCATAACTCGAGAGCACCTGCCGCAACTGGAGAAAATCCAGGAGGTTCTCCCCTCCAGGCGAGATGAGGCCCATTTCCGCTGAGGCGTCTCGAGGCTAATCACACCTAACCTCTGAAACTTCCAAAGGGTCCTTCACACCCTTGCTGCAAGTTCAAGAAGTTCTCGACATACCCATCTCCACTCGAGAGGAAGGACGAGGTTCCCGCCCATATCCAGCGGAGCCCCGTTTCCGCCTCATAGCTCGAGAAGAGGGATCCTTTCCCTTCGTCGTCGGGAAAGAATTCCCGGCTTCCCGTCGCATCTCAAGAGGAGGCGCTCTCCACAGGAAAGACGAGAGGAACTCCAGGGCCTAGCCAGATTCCAAGAGTCCCCCAGATGTCTAAGTCCATTTCCAGAAGAAACTGTTTTCCCTGCACTCGCCTTGACGTTCCACCGCCGAGGATCGACTCACACCACCGTGGCACGTGGGACAGCCCTGTTGGAAAGCCTCGTGGGAAAGCCTCAATGGAAAGCGACAGATCCCTTGATCCCACACGTCGGCAAGCGTGACACTGCTGCTGTGCAGGTCGTGAGGAAATGGCAGGTGCATTGCCCCCACACGAGATGAGGATTGACTCCCCTGGTGAGACTCCAGAAGTATGGGAAAGATTCATGTCAGCACTGGAGAGGCATCCTCAGGGTCTGGCCCCGACTCCACACAAGGTCTTAGGCACCGGCATCGATGGAGAGGAATCCCTAAAGGCCCCCTTGTAACTCGCATGGGGACTGGCCTTTCCTGAGGCCACCAGAGCGGGTCCCTGAGGACCCGTCGTAACTCGAGAGCACCTGCCGCAACTGGGTAAAATCCAGGAGGTTCTCCCCTCCAGGCGGGATGAGGCCCATTTTCCTCTGAGGTGTCTGGAGGCTCATCACACCTAACCTCTGGAAATTAAAAAGGGTCCTTGCTGCAACTCAAGAAGTTCCCCGACATACCCGTCTCCCACACGAGAGGAAGCACGAGGGTCCCGCCCACATTCAGAGGAACCCCGTTTCCGAGATGAAGGATCCTATCCTGCTTAGTCAGGAAAGAATTTTCGGCGTTCCCATGGGCATCTCAAGAGCAAGGGTTCTCAAAAGGAAAGGCAAGAGGAACTCCAGGGTCGTGCCACCATTTCAAGAGTCCCCCAGATGTCTCAGTCCATTTCAGAGGAACCCGTTTTCCCAGCACTGCCTCGACTTTCATGCCGAGGATCCACTCACACCATGGTGGCATGTGGGACAGCCCTGTGAGAAAGCCTCGAGGGAAAGCCACAGATCCCTTGATCCCCGCGACGGGAAGCGTGGACACATCTGCTACACTGTCCCTGAGGTCACGGTCGTATGTGGAGAGTACCTGCCGCAACTCGAGAAAATCCAGGAGGTTCTCTGCTCCAGTCGAGATGAGGCCCATTTTCTCTCTGCGGCGTCTCGAGAGTAATCACAACTAAACTCTGGAACTTCCAAAGTGTCCTAAACACCCTTGCTAAAACTCAAGAAGTTCCCCGACATACCCGTCTCCACTCCAGAGGAATCAGGAGGGTCCGGCAACCGCCAGAGGAGCTCCGTTTCCTCCTCCAAGCTCGAGATGAGGGATCCTTCCCTGCTTCCTCGGGAAAGAATTCCCGACATTTCGACGCATCTCAAGAGGAGGCGCGCTGCACAGGAAAGGCGAGAGGAACTCATGGGTCTTGCCACCATTCCAAGAGTCCCCCAGATGTCTCAGTCCATTCCAGAGGATCCTGTTTTCCCTGCACTGCTTCGACTTTCACGCTGAGGATCGACTCACACCTGGTGGCACGTGTGACAACCCTGTGGGAAAGCCTCGTGGGAAAGCCTCGAGGGAAAGCCACAGATCCCTTAATCCACGCGACGGGAAGCGTGACACTGCTGCTACAGCACGGGAGGAAAGCGCACGTGCATGCCCCCTACTCGAGACGAGAACTGACTCCCCTGGGGAGACTCCCAGAAGTACCACAAGATCCATGTCAGCCCTGGAGAGGAATCCTCAAGTTCCGGCACCGAATTCTCACAAGGTCTTATGCCCCGGCATCGACGGGAGAGGAATCCCGAGAGGCCCCTGAGCAACGCGCATGTGGACTGGGCCTTTACTGAGTCCACCAGAGCGGGTCCCTGAGGTCCCCGTCATAAGTCGAGAGCACCTGCCGCAACTCGAGAAAATCCAGGAGGTTCTCCCCTCCAGGCAAGATGAGGCCCATTTCCGCTGAGGCGTCTTGAGGCTAAATCACACCTAACCTCTGGAACTTCCAAAGGGTCCTTCACACCCTTGCTGCAACTCAAGAAGTTCTCCGACATACCCGTCTGCACTCGAGAGGAAGCACGAGAGTCCCACCCACATCCAGAGGAGCCCCATTTCTGGCCTCTTAGCTCCAGAGGTGGGATCCTTTCCGTGCGTTGTCTGGAAAGAATTCACCGGAGTTCCCGTCGCAATTCAAGAGGAGGCGCTCTCCACAGGAAAGGCGAAAGGAACTCCAGATTCGTGGCACCCATTCCCAGAGGCCCCCAGATGTCTCAGTCCATTCCATGGAAACCTGTTTCTCCTGCACTGCCTCAACTTTCTAGCCTAGGATCGACACACAACACGGTGGCACGTGGGACAGCCCTTTGGGAAAGTCTCGGTGGGAAAGCCTCGTGGAAAAGACTCGTGGGAAAGCCTCGAGGGAAAGCCGCAGATACCTTGATCCACGCGAAGGGAAAGCGTGACACTGCTGCTACAGCTCGGGAGGAAAGCGCACGTGCATGCCCCCACTCGAGATGAGGACTGACTCCCGTGGGGAGACTCGAGAAGTACCCCAAGATCCTTGTCAGCACTACAAAGGAATCCTCAGGTTCCGGCAACGACTCCACAAAAGGTCTTAGGCCCCGGAATCGATGGGAGAGGAATCCCGAGAGGCCCCCGAGCAACTCGCATGGGGACTGGCCTTTCCTGAGGCCCCAGAGCGGGTCCCTGAGGTCCCCGTGGTAAGTCGAGAGCACCTGCCGCAACTCTTGAAAATCCAGGAGGTTCTCCCCTCCAGGCGAGATGAGGCCCTTTTCCGATGAGGCTCCTCGAGGCTAATCACACCTAAACGCTGGAATTTCCCAAGGGTCCTTCACACCCTTGCCTGCAACTCAAGAAGTTCCCCGTCATACCCGACTCCACTCGAGAAGAAGGACGAGAGTCCCGCCCACATACAGAGGAGCCCCGTTTCCGCCTCATAGCTCTAGAGGAGGGATCCTTTCCCTGCGTGTTCGGGAAAGTATTCCCAGCGTTCCCGTCGCATCTCAAGAGGAGGCGCTCTCCACTTGAAACGGGAGAGGAACTCCAGGTTCGTGCCACCGTTCCCACACTCCCCCAGATGTCTCAGTCCATTCCAGGGAAACCTGTTTTCCCTGCACTGCCTCGACCTTCAAGCCGAGGATCGACTCACACCACGGTGGCACGTGGTACAGCCCTGTGGGAAAGCCTCGTGGGAAAGCCTCGTGGGAAAGCCTCGAGGGAAAGCCACAGATCCCTTGATCCACGCGAAGGGAAGGCTGACTCTGCTGCTACAGCTCGAGAGGAAACCGCACGTTCATGTCCCCACTCGAGACGAGGACTGACTCCCCTGGGAGACTCCAGAAGTACCCCAAGATCCATGTCAGCACTGGAGAGGAATCCTCAGGGTCCCGGCACCTGCTGGGAGCCAGTGTGAGGAATCCCGCCCGTACAAGGTCATGAGGAAGGAAGCTGACATACGCAAGGCGTGCTCAGACTTCAGGGACCCCTCTGCAAATTCCTAAGCACGTACCCCAACAAAAATCTGCCGGCTTTTGTGCTCTGCTTTTCCACTCTTCTGACATTTTCTGGAAAAAGTCAATTCAGGGCTTTAGTCTTCTGCATTTGAAAGAGTGTTTCAATCCAAAAACCCCTCCGATGGCTTTCTAGCCTGCCTGCACGACTCTGCAGCTGCGCATGTGATTGTTTGAGGCCTCCTGACCGCAGGAGGCACAGAAAGCTTAAAACATCCTAGGAATGTAGGAGCTTCCGAGGAGTCAAAATCTTTTAGAATAGGACTGATTAAAGGTTTCATTTTTTGGGTCAATGCTTGCTGCCAAATTTTCATATCCTTTATTTTTAGATATAGTTGGTATATAGAAAAACAAGTAGTAGACCTGGTATTAGCAACATTAGATCTTTGAGTTAAGTACCTTCTTTGTTATATCCCACTGCACCTTTGTTCTATAGAGATGTTAACTTTAATGCTTTAAGGAGATGCAGATTAAAAAAAAAAAAACACTTCAGGGGAAACAAAATTAACATTCATTAAGGAAGAGAGCCAAAAAGTGTTAACAAGCCTCTTGGCCAAAAAGATAATGTAAATCACCTGAGACCTTTTGTATACAAAATGATATACGGAAAGAATCTGGGTTGCGAACGCTACATAATTTTGTGTTACCCAATGATCTCCGTGTTTTATCAAAAGTATAAAAGGCCTTCTGAACAATAAAGGATGGGGCCAGTTTCTCGAACTAGTCTCTCGGGCCTGGTTTCTTGGGACTCTGGCTCCCCCCATGTCTCTCTCTCTCTCTTCTTCTCTCCCCTTCCCTCTCTCTGCTCTTTACTTTAACTTCAGGCTGAATCTCCATCTGGGGCGCGGAGGCTCGCCAGGTCTACTTACTTGCCCCGGCTGTTAAGACCCCGCACGAAAGGGAGCTTAAGGCGAGGCACCCTTAGATATTCAAGCGGGCGCCGGTGGCCCAACGTAGATGGTGCAAATTCCTTGTCCTGGAATTTTATTGGCCTTCCGCCGTAAACCAAGCTATTCAGCCCTCTTCCTCCACTTAATCTTCTTACTACACTATAGTTTTCTTAATCTAATCTTACATTAATAACAAACAAGTCTTTCCCCACGCCAACGCCGTCCACCCTTCGAATTCCCTGGATCCACCGGGGCTGGACCCCAGCAAGTGGTGCCCGGAACAGGCTATTCAAAGGTAGGTTCCTTGGAGCAAAAGCTCCCCCGGAGCACTCTCTGTTGCTCCCCCCGGAGCACTCTCTGTTGCTCCCCCCGGAGCTGACTTAATCACTCCCCCCGGAGTACTTTCGGGTACTCCCCCAGTGTTGAGTGTTCGGGACGGCTAGGACCACCCCACTCAGGGTGCCACGGACCCCCCTGTAGGATAGACAGGGTGAGAGGATGAGTGGGGAAGTGTTCAAGGGTTTAAGAGAAACCTGGTGCTCTAGAGGTGAAAAGAAACCTGCTATCTTAGGGTTTAAAACAAAACCCCCCTTGGCTAAGGTAAAACCTTTTTTGTCAAGGCAGACTTTTCTATAACTCTTAATTTTCTGACACGGGTAACAATGACTCAAAACAATGACACCTCTTTATACAAGTAATTTTGTAACTGTTAAACAAAAAAGACAAATTAAAGATTAAAAGGCTCGTGTTACGAGACCAATGTCCTTGGTTTCCAGAAAAGAGATTTAGATACTTGGATAAAGGTAATAAAAACAGCTAAAAACTAATTATACTTTGCATGGGCCTATAAAAGCTTTTTGCTCTGTAAAATATTATTACAAATGTTCTGGACCCCCGTCATGAGGCTGTTAGTTAGATAGCCTATGGGAGAGACTATAGCAGTGGATCGTAGTGGGTCTCCACCTATTACGCAGATCATATTTTCTGCCATTGGCAAACAAAAGGAGAGAGACTGTACTCTTCCTCCCGAGGAAGGAGGGTGCTTATAGGACGCAGCGGCCGAGCGCCCTGAAGAGCCCCCTCCCCCTCTACACAAACCAAACCTTTAAAAGAGTTGTCTTATTTAAGGCGACCACTGCAACCTCTGCTTGCGCCTCCCCAGGGCTTAAGAACTCCCCACTTTATATCCAAAGCCTCCCAGAACATTGCTTAAGTTTGAAAACGATAGTGACAATATTTTTGAGCAAAAGAGCTTTTAAAACAGAGCTTGCTCCTTGCATAAAATCCCCTCAGGAGGGGCCTTCACCCAACAAAAAAAAAGAAAAAGGAAGAAAAACAGGAAAAAAAAAGAAAAATATTCGTAATAAAAAGGACTTTACAAATGCAAAATGTTTCTCTTGAGGCCAAATAGAACATTTTTTGCCAAAATGTCTTGCTAAACAGAGATAACAAGCCGTGCCAAAACAACCCCAGGTAGCTCAGGCCTGGACCTCAGTTCCACCACCTTAATAATAATAGCTCCTGACTCAGATTCCAGTGGCTAGTCCCCTTCCTGAGGACATTGTAAGACTTGTGCTGGGGCATAGCTTGCTTTCTTTTCAAAAAATTTCGGTAGTTTCTTGTGTAGTAAATTCTGATTATACTAAAAAATTGAAGTTTTGATATCGCCACCTGCTAAAACTGGTGTAATTAAAATTAAAAAATAGCACAGCTTTTGCTTTTACCTTATTACCAGACAGAAAAACCAGACAAAAAAAAGCCCCAGAGGATCTAGATCTAGCTTTTGGGTGCAAAAAATTGCAGCTTCTTGGCCTTTAAAAGATTTTTTTAAAGATATAAAATGTCATGGCTGTTAGACAATAGACAAGACGTTTCTTAGATTGCTGAGAGACTAGCGCAGCTCCTGGCCAACATATACTACTGAAAAGGAGTTGGTGGGATTAGAAAAGTGGTATGCAGGATAAAATGCTATAGAGTAAGAGGTGAGAGAGAGTTTAAAACCTTGGGTGAATAGTGAGCTCCCCGTTGCTGGAAGTATTCAAGCAAAGATTAAATGGCTACTTGTCATCTAAAAGGCTATAGACCAGATTTGGGTTATAAAAAGATCATTAAAAAAGCTTTTCTTGCTTCTTTATTTTGGGTCTGCCAAAAGTTTTAAAACTGATAATGTCCTTTTAAAGCTGCTGAGAGATTGTTTTACTAACTTTAAATGATTTCCAAAAATTATTAGTTGATATTAATTGGATATGCCCACATTTAAAACTGACTTTTGTAGATTTAAAGCCTTTTGTTTGATTGCTGAAAAAAACAATCCTAATCCCAGTTCTAAGAAAAAGTTGACTAGTGTGACACAGTTGGCTTTCGTTAAAGTGAATGAGGCTTTAAATGATCAGTTAATTAAGATTAATATTGCCAAAAAAGGAGATTAAATTATTCTTGCCACAAAATGTATACCTACAGGATGCTTGTGACAAGAAGGCCCATTGGTTCCATCTAATGACCCCCCCCAAAAATAGTTTTATCTTATCCCAACTTGGTGGAACAATGGCCTCTGCCTAAGAAAAAATTACTGCCATATTAATTTAAAAGATTAATTCAAGCATACTGATTTATTAAATTGTTTAGTAAAGAGCCATCAAAAATTGTAATTCCATATAACAAAAAACAACTTGATGCTTTTCAAATGTTTGATGATTGGCAGATTGCTATAGGAAATTCTTGTGATCAGATCTTGCATCATTTACCCTCACGTGCTTTGTTAATTCAAAAATTAAAAAAGGAGAAATTAAGTATAGTTTTCCCCCATCAGATTTTACAACATGTTCTCTTTGTAATAAGTTAAATGCTGATTCGTTTGGAACAGTAAAATAAAAAGCCATTGGTAAAGCAAAAAGATCTCCAGATAACAAAAAGATCCCGACCCAGAATTTGCTGCGGGTCGAGGAAGTGTTTATATTTTTTCCACAGGGTGCAGATTCGTCAATTTGGATCCCGGACAGACTGATTCGCCACAAAAGAAAAAGGGAACTTCTCTGCCGCCACCGCCGCGGGAAACAGCCGTGCACCAAAAGCTGCGGGCGCGGGCCAGCCTGACTGACGGAACCCAGTGCACCGCACTCGCAGCCCCGTTACAGCGCCAGTGTCAGAGGGCGGGGTGAAGGCCGCTGCTCCCACCGGCAGAAGAGGCAAAAGAAACATCAAGATCCCGGCGGGACTAACAGCTGCTGCAGCGCAAACTCCAACCAGAAAAATGACTCTATTTACTCTATTTTGGCTTGTCTATCCTCTCCTTATGTTCTTCTTTTCACCAATGATTCCAGAAAAACTTAACGTACCTAATGTAGCGACTTGTCAACCATGGATGTTTTCATCTTGTTTAACTCCTCAAAGTAATGTCTGCTCTTTTGTGGTTTTAAAGATGTCCTGTAACTGTAACAACTTATTGATATATAATTATGTTCTTGCTGTGTTACAATAACTGTTATTGTTACTATGGCAGCGGTCATTGACTCAACAAGTGTAAATGCCCAATATGTTAAAAAATCAAGTTTTAGGTGTTTTGGAACAGCTCAGATATTAGTTTAGACTTAGGGAAACTGCATAACCAGATTCAGACCTTGGAACACTCCCGATTAGATTTTACCACCTCAGGAGAAGCCAATGACTTTTTCCACACTTTCTCTAACTTCATTTCTGGAAAGACTATTCTGTCTACTCTTTATAATCTTGCTCCTCGTAATCATTCTTCCCTGTATTGTCTAGATTCTTCGGCAGAGCATTCGGAATCTCGCGACAGAACTGCACCTGATTTTAAACATAAATAATTAATTATTTAAAATAAAACAGGGTGAGATGCTGGGAGCCAGTGTGAGGAATCCCGCCCGTGACAAGGTCATGAGGAAGGAAGCTGACATACGCAAGGCGTGCTCAGACTTCAGGGATCCCTCTGGAAATTCCTAAGCACGTACCCCAACAAAAATCTGCCGGCTTTTGTGCTCTGCTTTTCCACTCTTCTGACATTTTCTGGAAAAAGTCAAATCAGGGCTTTAGTCTTCTGCATTTGAAAGAGTGTTTCAATCCAAAAACCCCTCCGATGGCTTTCTAGCCTGCCTGCAGGACTCGTACAGCTGCGCATGTGATTGTTTGAAGCCTCCTGAGGCAGGAGGCACAGGAAGCTTAAAACATCCTAGGAATGTAGGAGCTTCCGAGGAGTCAAAATCTTTAGAATAGGACTGATTAAAGGTTTCATTTTTTGGGTCAATGCTTGCTGCCTAAATTTTCATATCCTTTATTTTTAGATATAGTTGGTATATAGAAAAACAAGTAGTAGACCTGGTATTAGCAACATTAGATCTTTGAGTTAAGTACCTTCTTTGTTATATCCCACTGCACCTTTGTTCTATAGAGATGTAACTTTAATGCTTTAAGGAGATGCAGATTAAAAAAAAAAAAAACACTTCAGGGGAAACAAAATTATCATTCATTAAGGAAGAGAGCCAAAAAGTGTTAACAAGCCTCTTGGCCAAAAGATAATGTAAATCACCTGAGACCTTTTGTATACAAAATGATATACGGAAAGAATCTGGGTGCGAACGCTACATAATTTTGTGTTACCCAATGATCTCCGTGTTTTATCAAAAGTATAAAAGGCCTTCTGAACAATAAAGGATGGGGGCCAGTTTCTCGAACTAGTCTCTCGGCCTGGTTTCTTGGGACTCTGGCTCCCCCCATGTCTCTCTCTCTCTCTTCTTCTCTCCCCTTCCCTCTCTCTGCTCTTTACTTTAACTTCAGGCTGAATCTCCATCTGGGCGCGGAGGCTCGCCAGGTCTACTTACTTGCCCGGCTGTTAAGACCCGCACGAAAGGGAGCTTAAGGCGAGGCACCCTTAGATATTCAAGCGGGCGCCGCCCAACGTAGATGGTGCAAATTCCTTGTCTGGAATTTTATTGGCCTTCCACGTAAACCAAGCTATTCAGCCCTCTTCCTCCACTTAATCTTCTTACTACACTATAGTTTCTTAATCTAATCTTACATTAATAAACAAACAAGTCTTTCCAAGCAACGCCGTCACCCTTCAAATTATGGATCCACTGGGGCTTCCACACAAGTCTTAGGCCCTGGCATCGACGGGAGAGGAATCCCGAGAGGCCCCCGAGCAACTCGCATGGGGACTGGCCTTTCCTTTGGTCCCCGTCGTCCAAGTACCGCAACTCAAAAAATCCAGGAGATTCTCCCATCCAGGCCATTTCCGCTAAGGCGTCTCGACTCTAAACACACCTAACCTTTGAATTCCAAAGGATCCTTCACACCCTTGCTGCAACTCAAGAAGTTCCCGACATAATCTCCACTCAAGCACGAGAGTCCCGGCCACATCCAGAGGATCAAGTTCGAGAGAGGGATCCTTACATTGGAAAGATTCCCGGCTCCCGTCGCATCTCAAGAGGAGGCGCTGTCTCCGGGTGCCACCATTCCCAGAGTCCCCCAGATGTCTCAGTCCATTCCAGGGAACCTGTTTTCCCTGCACTGCCTCGACTTTAGGATCACTCACACCATCGGTGGCACGTGGACAGCCCTGTGGGAAAGCCCGGAAAGCCGGAAAGCGTCACAGATCCCTTGATCCACGCAAAGGAAGGGTGACAATGCTGCTACAGCTGGAGGAAAGCGCCACGTGCATGCCCCCACTCGAGACCTGACTCCCTGGGGAGACTCCAGAAGTACCCCAGGATCCATGTCAGCACTGGAGAGGAATCCTCAGGTTCCGGCACCGACTCCAAACAAGGTCTAAAGGCCCGCATCGAAGGGAGAGGAATCCCGAGAGGCCCGGCAACTCGCATGGGACTGGCCTTTCCTGAGGCCACCAGAGAGGGTCCCTGAGGTCCCCGTCGTTAGTCCAGACACCAGCCAACTCGAGAAAATCCAGGAGGTTCTCCCTTCCAGGCGAGATTAGGCCCATTTCTGCTGAGGCGATTCGACGCTAATCACACCTAACCTCTTGAATTTCCAAAGGGTCCTTCACACCCTTGCTGCAACTCAAGAAGTTGCCCGACATACCCGTCTCCACTCGAGAGGAAGCACGACAGTCCCGCCCACATCCAGAGGAGCCCCGTTTCCGTCTCATAGTTCGAGAGGAGGGATCTTTCCCTGCGTGGTCGGGAAAGAATTCCCGGCGTTCCCGTCGCATCTCAAGAGGAGGCGCTCTCCACCAGAAAGGCAAGAGGAACTCCCGGGTCGTGCCACCATTCCCAGAGTCCACCAGATGTCTCAGTCCATTCCAGGGAAACCTGTTTTCCCTGCACTGCCTCGACTTTAAAGCCGAGGGTCGACTCACACGTCGGTGGCACGTGGGACAGCCCAGTGGGAAAGCCTCGTGGAAAGTCTCGTGGGAAAGCCTCGAGGGAAAGCCACAGAACCCTTGATCCACGCGAAGGGAAGCGTGACACTGCTGCTACAGCTCGGGAGGAAAGCGGACTTGCATGCCCACACTCGAGACCAGGACTGACTCCCCTGGGGAGACTCCAGAAGTACCCCAAGATCCATGTCAGCCCTGGAGAGGAATCCTCAGGTTCCGGCACCGACTCCACACAATTTCTTAGGCCCCGGCACCGACGGGAGAGGAATCCCGAGAGGTCGCGTGCAACTTGCATGGGAACTGGCCTTTCCTGAGGCCACCAGAGCGGGGTCCCTGAGGTCCGCGTCATAACGGAGAGAACACCTGCACCAACTCGAGAAAATGCAGGAGGTTCTGCCCTCCAGGCGAGATGAAGCCCATTTCCTCTGCGGCGTCCCAGGCTAATCACACCTAACCTCTGGAACTTACAAAGGGCCTTCACACCCTTGCTACAACTCAAGAAGTTCCCCGACATACCCGTCTCCACTCAAGAGGAAGCACGAGAGTCCGCCCAATCAAGAGCAGCCCCGTTTCCGCCTCCTAGCTGGAGAAGAGGGATCCTTTTC
This sequence comes from Capra hircus, assembly GCF_001704415.2. Lineage (NCBI taxonomy): Eukaryota > Metazoa > Chordata > Mammalia > Artiodactyla > Bovidae > Capra > Capra hircus. The sequence continues at coordinate 3,329 of NW_017213764.1, read as the reverse complement.
CTGCGTCGTCGGGAAAGAATTCCCGGTGTTTCCGTCGCATCTCAAGAGGAGGCGCTCTCCACAGGAAAGCCGAGAGGATTTCCAGGGTCATGCCACCATTCCCAGAGTCCCCAGATGTCTCAGTCCATTCCAGGGAAACCTGTTTTCCCTGCACTGCCTCGACTTTCAAGCCGAGGATTGAATCACACACGGTGGCACGTGGGACAGCCCTTTGGGAAAGCCTCGTGGAAAGCCTCGTGGGAAAGCCTCGAGGGAAAAGCCACAGATCCCTTGATCCACGCGAAGGGAAGCGTGACACTGCTGCTACAGCTCGAGAGGAAAGCGCACGTGCAGGCGCCCCACTCGAGACGAGGACTGACTCCCCTGGGGAGACTCCAGAAGTACCCCAAGATCCATGTCAGCACTGGAGAAGAATCCTCAGGTTCCGGCACCGACTCCACACAAGGCCTTAGGCCCCGGCATCGTCGGGAGAGGAATCCCGAGAGGCCGCCGAGCAACTCGCATGGGATTGGCCTTTCCTGAGGCCACCAGAGCGGGTCCCTGAGGTCCCCGTCGTAACGCGAGAACATCTGCACCAACTCAAGAAAATGCAGGAGGTTCTCCCCTCCAGGGGAGATGAGGCCAATTTCCTCTGAGGCGTCCCCAGGCTAATCAGACCTAACCTCTGGAACTTCCAAAGGGTCCTTCACACCCTTGCTGCAACTCAAGAAGTTCCCCGACATACCCGTCTCCACTCGAGAGGAAGCACGAGAGTCCAGCCACATCCAGAGGAGCCTCGTTTCCGCCTCATGGCTCGAGAGGAGGGATCCTTTCACTGCGTGGTGGGAAAGAATTCCCGGCATTCCCCTCGCATCTCAAGAGGAGGCGCTCTCCACAGGAAAGGCGAGAGGAACTCCAGGGTCGTGCCACCATTCCCAGAGTCCCCCAGATGTCTCAGTCCATTCCAGGGAAACCTGTTTTCCCTGCACTGCCTCGACTTTCAAGCGAGGATCGACTAACACCACGGTGACACGTGGGTCAGCCCTGTGGAAGCCTCGTGGGGAAAGCCTCGTGGGAAAGCCTCGTGGGAAAACCTCGAGGGAAAGCCACAGATCCCTTGATCCACGCGAAGGGAAGCGTGACACTGCTGCTACAGCTCGGGAGAAAAGCCGCACGTGCATGCCCCCACTCGAGACGAGGACTGACTCCCCTGGGAGACTCCAGAAGTAAACCAAGATCGATGTCAGCACTGGAGAGGAATCCTCAGGTTCAGCACCGACTCCACAGGTCTTAGGTCCCGGCATCGATGGGAGAGGCATCCCGAGAGGCCCCCCGAGCAACGCGCTTGTGGACTGGCCTTTCCTGAGGCCACCAGAGCGGGTCCCTGAGATACCCGTCGTATGTCGAGAGCACCTGCAGCAACTCGAGAAAATCCAGGAGGTTCTCCCCTCCAGGCGAGGTGAGGCTCCTTTCTGCTGAGGCGTCTCGAGGCTCTAATCAACCTACCCTCTGGAACTTCCAAAGGGTCCTTCACACCCTTCCTGCAACTCAACAAGTTCCCGGATATACCCGTCTCCACTCGAGAGGAAGCACGAGCGTCCCGCCACACATCCAGAGGAGCCCCGTTACCGCCTCCTAGCTCGAGAGGTGGGATCCTTTCTCTGCTTCATCGGGAAAGATTCCCGCCATTCCCGCCGCATCTCAAGAGGAGGCGCTCTCCAACAGGAAAAGCGAGAGAAACCCCAGTGTCGTGCCCAATTCCAAGGGACCCCCAGATGTCAGTCCATTCCAGAGGAAACTGCTTTCCCTGCACTGCCTCGACTTTCAAGCCGAGGATCCACTCACTACACCATGGAACGTGGTCAGCCCTGTGGGAAAGCCTTTGGAAAAGCCTCGGGGAAAGCCACAGATCCTTGATCCACGCAAGGGAAGCGTGACACTGCTGCTACAGCTCGGGAGGAAAGCGCACGTGCATGCCACCACTGGAGACGAGGACTGACTTCCCCTGGGGAGACTCCAGAAGTCCCTCAAGATCCTTGTCAGCACTGGAGAGGAATCCTGAGGTTCCCCGCACCATCTCCACACAATGTCTTAGGCCCTGGCATCGACGGGAGAGGAATCCTGAGAGGCCCCGAGCAATTCGCATGGGGACGGGTCTTTCCTGAGGTCACCAGAGCAGGTCCCTGAGGTCCCGGTCGTAAGATGTGAGCACCGTGACTCAACTGGAGAAAATCCAGGAGATTCTCCCCTCCAGGCGAGATGAGGCCCATTTCCCTGAGGTGTCTTGGGGCTAATCACACCTAACATCTAGAACTTCCAAAGCGTCCTTCACACCCTCGCTGCAACTCAAGAAGTTCCCCGACATACCCGTCTCCACTCGAGAGGAAGCACAGGAGTCCTGCCCACATCCAGATGAGCCCCGTTTCCGCCTCATAGCTCGAGAGGTGGGATGCTTTCCTGCGTGGTCGGGAAAGAATTCCCGGCGTTCCCGTCGCATCTCAAGAGGAGGCGCTCTCCTCAGGGAAGGCGAGAGGAATCCAGCGTCGTGCCACCATTCCACAGACCCCCAGATGTCTCAGTCCATTCCAGGGAAAACTGTTTTCCCTGCACTGCCTCGACTTTCAAGCCAAGGATCGACTCCTCACCACGGTGGCACGTGGGACAGCCCTGTGGGAAAAGCCTCGTGGGAAAGCATCGAAGGAAAAGCCACTGCTCCTTGATCCACATGAAGGGAAGCGTAACACTCCTGCAGGAGCTCGGGAGGAAAGCACGTGCCTGACCCCACTCGAGTCCGAGGTCTGACTCCCCTGGAGAGACTCCAGAATTAACCAAGATCCATGTCAGCACTGGAGAGGAATCCTCAGGTTCCGCATCGACTCCATACAAGGTCTTAGGCCCCCGCATCGACGGAGAAGAATCCCGAAAGGCCCCTTTGCAACTCCCATGGGCACTGGCCTTTCCTGAGGCCACCAGAGCGGGTCCCTGAGTCCCTGTCGTAACTCGAGAGACCCTGCCCAACTCTAGAAAATCCAGGAGGTTTCTCCCCTCCAGGCGAGATGAGGCCCATTTCCCGGAGGCGTCTGGAGGCTCATCACACCTAAACTCTGGAAATTCAAAAGGGTCCTTGCTGCAACTCAAGAAGTTCCCCGACATACCCGTCGCCACTCGAGAGGAAGCCACGAGTCCCGCCCACATCCAGAGGAGACGCCGTTTTGTATCGAAGCTCGACATGAGGGGATCCTTTCCCTGCTTGTCTGGAAATAATTTACCCGCCATTCCGCTCGCCATTTCAAAGGGAAGCGCTCTCCACAGGAAAGGCGAGAGGAACTCCAGGGTCGTGCCACATTCAC
>NW_017213763.1:0-15309 GCF_001704415.2 Capra hircus | reverse complement strand
AGGCGCAAAGGGGGCCTCTGAATGTGGGCGGGACTCTCGTGCTTCTGTCTCGAGTGGAGACGGGTATGTCAGGGAACTTCTTGAGTTGGCAGCAAGGGTGTGAAGGACCCTTTCGAAGTTCCAGGGGTTAAGTGTGATTAGCCTCCATGCCCTCATCGGAAGTGGGCCTCATCTCGCCTGGAGGGGAGAAGCTCCTGGATTTTCTCGAGTTGCGGCAGGTGCTCTCGACTTACGATGGCGACCTCAGGTACCAGCTCTGGTGGCCTCAGGAAAGGCCAATCCCCATGCGAGTTGCTCGGGGCCTCTCGGGATTCCTCTCCGTCGATGACGGGGCTAAGACTTGTGTGGAGTTGGTGCCGGAACCTGAGGATTCCTCTCCAGTGCTGACATGGATCTTGGGGTACTTCTGGAGTCTCCCCAGGGGAGTCAGTCCTCGTCTCGAGTGGGGGCATGCAGTGCGCTTTCCTCCGACCTGTAGGAGCAGTGTGGCGCTTCCCTTCGCGTGGATCAAGGGATCTGTGGCTTTCCCTCGAGGCTTTCCCACGAGGCTTTCCCACAGGGCTGTCCCACGTGCCACCGTGGTGTGAGTCGATCCTCGGCTTGAAAGTTGAGGCCGTGCAGGGAAAAAAGTTTTCCTGGAATGGACTGAGACATCTGGGGGACTCTGGGAATGGTGGCACGACCCTGGAGTTCCTCTCGCCTTTCCTGTGGAGAGCACCTCCTCTTTAGATGCGACGGAACACTGGGAATTCTATCCCGACCACGCAGGGGAAGGATCCCTCCTCTCGAGCTAGGAGGCGGAAACGGGGCTCCTCTGGATGTGGGCGGGTTCTCGTGCTTCCTCTCGATGGAGACGGGTATGTCGGGAACTTCTTGAGTTGCAGCAAGAGGTGTGAAGGACCCTTTGGAAGTTCCAGAGGTTAGGTGTGAATTAACCTCGAGAAGCCTCAGCGGAAATGGGCCTCATCTCGCCTGGAGGGGAGAACCTCCTGGATTTTCCTCGAGTTGCGGCAGGTGCTCTCGACTTATGACGGGGACTCAGGGACCCGCTCTGGTGGCCTCAGGAAAGGCCAGTCCCCATGCGAGTTGCTCGGGGGCCTCTCGGGATTCCTCTCCGTCGATGCCGGGTCCTAAGACATCTTGTGTGGAGTCCGGTGCCGGAACCTGAGCGATTCCTCTCCAGTGACGACATGGATCTCTTGGGTACTTCTGAGTCTCCCAGGGGAGTCAGTCCTCGTCTCGAGTGGGGGCATGCACGTGTGCCTTCCTCCCGAGCTGTAGCCAGCAGTGTCATGCTTTCCATGGAGTGGGATCAAGGGATCTGTGGCTTTTCCTCACAGGCTTTCCCACGAGGATATTCCAACGAGGCTTTCCCACAGGGCTGTCCCACGTGCCACCGTCGTGTGAGTCGATCCTCGGCTTGAAAGTCGAGGCAGTGCAGGGAAAACAGGTTTTCCCTGGAATGGACTGAGACATCTGGGGGACTCTGGGAATGGTGGCACGACCCTGGAGATCCTCTCGCCTTTCCTGTGGAGAGCGCCTCCTCTTAGAGATGTGATCGGGAACGACGCGGAATTTTTCCCCGACCACGAAGGGAAAGGATCCCTCCTCTGGAGCTAGGAGGCGGAAACGGGGCTCCTCTGGATGTGGGGGGAACTCTCGTGCTTCCTCTCGAGTGGAGACGGGTATGTCGGGGAACTTGTTGAGTTGCAGCAAGGGTGTGAAGGACCCTTTGGGAGTCCCAGAGGTTAGGTGTTAGCCTCCGAGACGCCTCAGCGGAAATGGCCTCATCTCGCCTGGAGGGGAGAACCTCCTGGATTTTCTCGAGTTGTGGCAGGTGCTCTCGAATTCTGACGGGGACCTCAGGGACCTGCTCCGGTGGCTCTGGAAAGGCCAGTCCCCATGCGAGTTGCTCGGGGGCCTCTCGGATTCCTCTCCCGCCGATGCAGGGGCCTAAGACCTGGCGTGGATTCGGTGCCGGAACGTGAGCTTTCCTCTCCAGTGCTGACATGGATCATGGGGTACTTTCTGGAGTCTCCCCAGGGGAGTCCAGTCCTCGTCTCGAGTGGGGGCATGCACGTGGACTTTCCTCTCGAGCCTTAGCAGCAGTGTCACGCTTCCCTTCGCTTGGATCAAGGGATCTGTGGCTTTCCTCGACGCTTTCCCACGAGGCTTTCCCACGAGGCTTTCCCACAGGGCTGTACCTCGAGCCACCGTGGTGTGAGTCGATCCTTGGCTTGAAGGTCGAGGCAGTGCAGGGAAAACAGGTTTCCCTGGAATGGACTGAGACATCTGGGGGACTCTGGGAATGGTGGCACGACCCTGGAGTTCCTCTCGCCTTTCCTGTGGAGAGCGCCTCCTCTTGAGAGCGACGGGAACGCCGGGAATTCTTTGCCAACCACGAAAGGAAAGGATCCCTCCTCTCGAGCTAGGACGCGGAAACGGGGCCCCTCTGGATGTAGGCGGGACTCTCGTGCTTCCTCTCGAGTGGAGACGGGTATGTCGGGGAACTTCTTGAGTTGCAGCAAGGGTGTGAAGGACCCTTTGGAAGTTCCAGTATTAGGTGTGATTTGCCTCGATTCGCCTCAGCGGAAATGGGCCTCATCTCGCCTCTAGGGGAGAACCTCCTGAATTTTCTCGAGTTGCGGCTGGTGCTCACGAATTACGTCGGGGACCTCAGGGACACGCTCTGGTTCCCTCAGGAATGGCTAGTCCCCTTGCGAGCTGCTCGGGGGCCTCTCGGGATTCCTCTCCAGTCGATGCCGGGGCCTAAGACCTTGTGTGGAGTCGGTGCCAGAACCTGAGCATTCTTCTTCAGTGATGACATGGATCTTGGGGTACTTCTGCAGTCTCCACAAGGGAGTCAGTCCTCGTCTCAAGTGGGGGCATGCACGTGCGCTTTCCTCCTGAGCTGTAACAGCAATGTGGCGCTTCCCGTCGCGTGGATCAACGGATATGTGGCTTTCCCTCGAGGCTTTCCCACGAGGGTTTTCCACAGGGCTGTCCCACGTGCCACCGTGGTGTGAGTTGATCCTCAGCTTGAAAGTCGAGGCAGTGCAGGGAAAACAGGTTTCCCTGGAATGGACTGAGACATCTGGGGGACTCTGGGAATGGTGGCACGACCCTGGAGTTCCTCTCGCCTTTCCTGTAGAGAGCCCCTCCTCTTAAGATGCGACGGAAACGCCGGGAATTTTTTCCCGACCACGCAGGGATAGGATCCTTCCGCTCGAGCTAGGAGGCAGACATGGGACTCCTCTGGATGTGGGCGGGACTCTCGTGCTTCCTCTCGAGTGGAGACGGGTATGTCGGGCAACTTCTTGAGTTGCAGCAAGGGTGTGAAGGACCCTTTGGAAGTTCCAGAGGTTAGGTGTGATTAGCCTACAGACGCCTCAGCGGAAATGGGCCTCATCTCGCCTGGAGGGGAGAACCACCTGGATTTTGTCGAGTTGCGGCAGGTGCTCTCGACTTACGACGGGGACCTCAGGGACCCGCTCTGGTGGCCTCAGGAAAGGCCAGTCCCCATGTGAGTTGATTGGGGGCCTCTCGGGATTCCACTCCCGTCGATGCCGGTGCCTAAGATCTTGTGTGGAGTGGGTGCCGGAACTTGAGGATTCCACTCCAGTGCTGACATCGATCTTGGGGTACTTCTGGAGTCTCCCCAGGGGAGTAAGTCCTCGTCTCAAGTGGGGGCATGCACCTGCGCTTTCCTCTCGAGCGTTAGCAGCAGTGTCACGCTTCCCTTCGCGTGGATCAAGGGATCTGTGGCTTTCCCTCGAGGCTTTCCCACGAGGCTTTCTCACGAGGCTTTCCCACAGGGCTGTCCCACGAGCCACCGTGGTGTGAGTCGATCCTCGGCTTGAAGGTCGAGGCAGTGCAGGGATAACAGGTTTCCCTGGAATGGACTGAGACATCTGGGGGACTCTGGGAATGGTGGCACGACCTTGGAGTTCCTCTCGCCTTTCCTGTGGAGAGCGCCTCCTCTTGAGATGTGACGGGATCGCCAGGAATTCTTTCCCGAAAACGTAGGGAAAGGATCCCTCCTCTCGAGCTAGGAGGTGGAAACGGGGCTCCTCTGGATGTGGGCAGAACTCTCGAGCTTCCTCTCGAGTGGAGATGGGTATGTCGGGAAAATTCTTGAGTTGCAGCAAGGGTGTGAAGGACCCTTTGGAAGTTCCAGAGGTTAGGTGTGATTAGCCTCGAGACGCCTCAGCGGAAATGGGCCTCACCTCGCCTGGAGGGGAGAACCTCCTGGATTTTCTCGAGTGGCGGCAGGTGCTCACGACTTACGACGGAGACCACAGGGACCCGCTCTGGTGATCTCAGGAAAGGACAGTCCCCAAGCGAGTTGCTTGGCGGACTCTCTGGGATTCCTCTCCCGTCGATGCCGGGGCCTAAGACCTTGTGTGGAGTCTTTGCCGGAACCTGAGCATTCCTCTCCAGCGCTGAAAAGGATCTTGGGGTAATTCTGCAGTCTCCCCAGGGGAGTCAGTCCTCGTCTGGAGTGGGGGCATGCACGTGCGCTTTCCTCCCGAGCTGTAGCAGCAGTGTCGCGCTTCCCTTCGCGTGGATCAAGGGATCTGTGGCTTTCCCAGGAGGCTTTCCCACGAGGCTTTCCCACGAGGCTTTCCCACGAGGCTTTCCCACAGGGCTGTCCCACGTGCCACCGTGGTGTGAGTCGATCCTCGGCTTGAAAGTCGAGGCAGTGCAGTGAAAACAGGTTTCCCTGGAATGGACTGAGACATCTGGGGGACTCTGGAAATGGTGTCACGATCCTGGAGTTCCTCTCGCCTTTCCTGTGGAGAGGGCCTCCTCTTGAGTTGTGACGGGAACGCCGGGAATTCTTTCCCGACCACGCAGGGAATGGATCCCTCCTCTCGAGCTAGGAGGCGGAAACGGGGCTCCTCTGGATGTGGGCAGAACTCTCGTGCTTCCTCTCGAGTGGAGACGGGTATGTCGGGGAACTTCTTGAGTTACAGCAAGGGTGTGAAGACCCTTTGGATGTTCCAGATGTTAGATGTGATTAGCCTCGAGACGCCTCAGTGGAAATGGGCCTCATGTCGCCTGGAGGGGAGAACCTCCTGGATTTTATCGAGTTGCGGCAGGTGCTCTCGACTTTCGACGGGGACCTCAGGGACCCGCTCTGGTGGCCTCAGGAAAGGCCAGACCCCATGCGAGTTGCTCGGGGGCCTCTCCGGATTCCTCTCCCTTCGATGCCGGGGCCTAAGACCTTGTGTGGAGTCGGTGCCGGGACCTGAGTATTCCTCTCCCATGCTGGCATGGATCTTGGGGTACATCTGGAGTCTCCCCCGGGGAGTCAGTCCCTCATCTCGAGAGGGAGCATGCACGTGCGCTTTCCTCCCGAGTTGAGGCAGCAGTGTAGCGCTTCCATTCGCGTGGATCAAGGGATTTGTGGCTTTCCATCGAGGCTTTCCCAGGAGGCTTTCCCAGGAGGCTTTCCCAGGAGGCTTTCCCACAGGGCTGTCCCACGTGCCACCGTGGTGTGAGTCCATCCTCGGCTTGAAAGTCGAGGCAGTGCAGGGAAAACAGGTTCCCTGGAATGGACTGAGACATCTGGGGGACTCTGGGAATGGTGGCACGACGCTGGAGTTCCGCTCACCTTTCCTGTGGAGAGCACCTCCTCTTGAGATGCGACGGAAACACCGGGAATTTTTTCCGGAGCACGCAGGGAAAGGATCCCTCCATCGATCTAGCAGGCGGAAACGGGGCTCCTCTGGATGTGGGCAGGAGTCTCGTGCTTCCTCTCGAGTGGAGACGGGTAAGTCGGGGAACTTCTTGAGTTGCAGCAAGGGTGTGAAGGACCCTTTGGAATTCCCAGAGGTTAGGTGTGAATAGCCTCGAGACGCCTCAGCGGAAATGGGCCTCATCTCGCCTGGAGGGGAGAACCTCCTGGATTTTCTCGAGTTGCGGCAGGTGCTCTCGACCTACGACGGGGACCTCAGGGACCCGCTCTGGTGGCCTCAGGAAAGGCCAGTCCCCATGCGAGTTGCTCGGGGCCTCTCGGGATTCCTCTCCCGTCGAATTCGGGGCCTAAGACCTTGTTTGGAGTCCGTGCCGGAACCTGAGGATTCATCTCCAGTGCTGACATGGATCTTGGGGTACTTCTGAGTTTCCCCAGGGGAGTCAGTCCTCGTCTCAAGTGGGGGCCTGCACGTGCGCTTTCCTCTCGAGCTGTAGCAGCAGTGTCACGCTGGCTTAAGACCTTGTTTGGCATCGGTGCCGGAACCTGAGTGTTCCTCTCCAGTGCTGACATGGATCTTGGGGTACTTCTAAGTCTCCCCAGGGGAGTCAGTCCTCGTCTCAAGTGGGGCCTGCACGTGCGCTTTCCTCTCGAGCTGTAGCAGCAGTGTCACGCTTCCCTTCGCGTGGATCAAGGGATCTGTGGCTTTCCCTCGAGGCTTTCCCATGAGGCTTTCCCACGAGGCTTTCCCACAGGGCTGTTACAAGTGCCACCGTGGTGTGAGTCGATCTTCGGCTTGAAAGTCGAGGCATTGCAGGGAAAACAGGTTTCCCTGGAATGGACTGAGAAATCTGGGGTCTCGGGGAATGGTGGCACGACCCTGGAGTTCCTCTCGCCTTTCCTGTGGAGAGCGCCTCTTCTTGAGATGCGACGGGAACGCGGGGAATTCTTTCCCCACCACGCAGTGAAAGGATCCCTCCTCTCGAGCTAAGAGGCAGAAACGGGGCTCCTCTGGATGTGGGCGGGATTCTTGAGCTTCCTCTCGAGTGGAGACGGGTATGTCGGGTAACTTCTTGAGTTGCAGCAAGGGTGTGAAGGACCCTTTGGAATTTACAGATGTTAGGTGTGATTAGCCTCGAGACGCCTCAGCGGCAAATGGGCCTCATCTCGCCTGGAGGGGAGAACCTCCTGGATTTTCTCGAGTTGCGGCAGGTGCTCTCGACCTACGACGGGGACCTCAGGGACCCGCTCTGGTGGCCTCAGGAAAGGCCAGTCCCCATGCGAGTTGCTCGGGGGCCTCTCGGGATTCCTCTCCTGTCGAAGTCGGGGCCTAAGACCTTGTTTGGAGTCCGTGCCGGAACCTGAGGATTCATCTCCAGTGCTGACATGGATCTTGGGGTACTTCTGAGTTTCCCCAGGGGAGTCAGTCCTCGTCTCAAGTGGGGGCCTGCACGTGCGCTTTCCTCTCGAGCTGTAGCAGCAGTGTCACGCTGGCTTAAGACCTTGTTTGGCATCGGTGCCGGAACCTGAGTGTTCCTCTCCAGTGCTGACATGGATCTTGGGGTACTTCTAAGTCTCCCCAGGGGAGTCAGTCCTCGTCTCAAGTGGGGGCCTGCACGTGCGCTTTCCTCTCGAGCTGTAGCAGCAGTGTCACGCTTCCCTTCGCGTGGATCAAGGGATCTGTGGCTTTCCCTCGAGGCTTTCCCATGAGGCTTTCCCACGAGGCTTTCCCACAGGGCTGTTACAAGTGCCACCGTGGTGTGAGTCGATCTTCGGCTTGAAAGTCGAGGCATTGCAGGGAAAACAGGTTTCCCTGGAATGGACTGAGAAATCTGGGGTCTCGGGGAAATGGTGGCACGACCCTGGAGTTCCTCTCGCCTTTCCTGTGGAGAGCGCCTCTTCTTGAGATGCGACGGGAACGCGGGGAATTCTTTCCCCACCACGCAGTGAAAGGATCCCTCCTCTCGAGCTAAGAGGCAGAAACGGGGCTCCTCTGGATGTGGGCGGGATTCTGAGCTTCCTCTCGAGTGGGAGACGGGTATGTCGGGGTAACTTCTTGAGTTGCAGCAAGGGTGTGAAGGACCCTTTGGAATTTACAGATGTTAGGTGTGATTAGCCTCGAGACGCCTCAGCGCAAATGGGCCTCATCTCGCCTGGAGGGGAGAACCTCCTGGATTTTCTCGAGTTGCGGCATGTGCTCTCGATTTACGACGGGGACCACAGGGACCCGCTATGGTGGCCTCAAGAAAGGTCAGTCCCCATGCGAGTTACACGGGGGCCTCTCGTGTTTCATCTCCCGTCGATGTTGGGGCCTAAGATCTTGTGATGGAACAGTGCCCGAACCTGAGCATTCCTCTCCAGTGCTGACATGGATCTTGGGGGTACTTCTGCCAGTCTCCCCAGGGGAGTCAGTCTTCGTCTAGAGTGGTGGCATGCACGTGCGCTTTCCTTCCGAGCTGTAGCAGAAGTGTCGCTCTTCCCTTCGCGGGGATCAAGGGATCTGTGGCTTTCCCTCTAGGCTTTCCCACGAGGCTTTCCCACTAGGCTTTCCCACAGGGCTATCCCACGTGCCACCGTGGTGTGATCGATCCTCGGCTTGAAAGTCGAGGCAGTGCAGGGAAAACAGGTTTCCCTGGAATGGGACTGAGACATCTGGGTCTATGGGAATGGTGGCACGACCCTGGAGTTCCTCTCGCCTTTCCTGTGGAGAGCGCCTCCTCTTGTGATGCGACGGAAACGCTGTGAATTCTTTTCCCCACCACGCAGGGAAAGGATCCCTCCACTCGAGCTAGGAGGCGAAAACGTGGCTCCCCTGGATGTGGGCTGTATTCTCGTGCTTCCTTCGAGTGGAGACAGGTATGTCGGGGAACTTCTTGAGTTGCAGCAAGGGTGTGAAGGACCCTTTGGAATTTCCACATGTTAAATGTGATTAGCCTCGAGACGCCTCAGCGGAAATGGGCCTCATCTCGCCTGGAGGGGAGAACCTCCTGGATTTTCTCGAGTTGCGGCAGGTGCTCTCGACTTACGACGGGGACCTCAGGACCCACTCTGGTAGGCCTCAGGAAAAGGCCAGTCCCCATGCGAGTTGCTCGGGGGCCTCTCGGGATTCCTCTCCCGTCGATGCCAGGGCCTAAGACCTTGTGTGGAGTCTGTTCCGGAACCTGAGGATTCCTCTCCAGTGCTGACATAGAACTTGGGTAACTTCTGAGTCTCCCCAGGGGAGTCAGTCCTCGTCTCGAGTGGGGGCCTGCACGTGCGCTTTCCTCTCGAGCTTTAGCAGCAGTGTCACGCTTCCCTTCGCGTGGATCAAGGGATCTGTGGCTTTCCCTCGAGGCTTTCCCACGAGGCTTTCCCACAGGGCTGTCCCACGTGCCACCGTGGTGTGAGTCGATCCTCGGCTTGAAAGTGGAGGCAGTGCAGGGAAACAGGTTCCCTGGAATGGACTGAGACATCTGGGGGACTCTGGGAATGGTTTCACGACCCTGGACTCGTGGGAAAGCCTCGTGGGAAAAGCCTCGCGGGAAAGCCTCGTGGGAAAGCCTCGTGGAAACCCTCAAGCGAAGCCACAGATAACCTTGTATCCATGCGAAGGAAGCGTGACACGCTGTCTACTATAGCTCGGGAGGAAAGCGCACGTGCATGCCCCCACTCGCGACGAGGACTGACTGCCCTGGGGAGACTCCAGAAGTACCCCAAGGATCCATGTCGGCCACTGGGAGAGTAATCCTCAGGTTCCGCATCCGACATCCGACACAAGCTCTTATCCACAGGCATCTGACAGGGTAGCAGGAATCCCGGAGAGGCCCCCGAGCAACTCGCATGGGGACTGACTTTTCCTGAGGCCACCAGAGCGGGTCCCGGATGTCCCCGTCGTAAGTCGAGAGCACCTGGCCGCAACTCGAGAAAATACAGGAGGTTCTCCCCTCTAGGCGAGATGAGGCCCATTTTCCGCTCAGGCGTCTCTAGGCTAATCACACCATAAAATCTGGAACTTCCAAAGGGTCCTTCACACCCTTGCTGCAACTCATGAAGTCCCCGACATACCCGTCTCCACTCGAGAGGAAGCACGAGAGTCCCGCCCACATCCAGAGGAGCCCCGTTTCCCGACTCCTAGCTCGAGAGGAGGGATCCTTTCCCTGCGTGGTGGGGAAAGAATTCCCGGCGTTCCCGTCGCATCTCAAGAGGAGGCGCTCTCCACAGGAAAGGCGAGAGGAACTCCAGGGTCGTGCCACCATTCCCAGAGTCCCCCAGATGTCTAAGTCCATTCCAGGGAAACCTGTTTTCCCTGCACTGCCTCTACTTTCAAGCCGAGGATCGACTCACACCACGGTGACACATGGGACAGCCCTGTGGGAAAGCCTCGGGGGAAAGCCACAGATCCCTTGATCCACGGGAAGGCAAGCGCGACTCTGCTGCTACAGCTTCGGGAGGAAAGCGCACGTGCATCCCCCCATCGAGAGGAGGACTGACTCCCCTGGGGAGACTCCAGAGGTACCCCAAGATCCATGTCAGCATTGGAGAGGAATCCTTAGGTTGCCACACCGACTGCACACAAGATCTTAGGCCCCCGGCATCGACGGCGAGAGGAATCCAGAGAGGTCCCTGAGGAAATCGCTTGGGGACTGGCCTTTCCTGAGGCCACCAGAGCGTGTCCCTGAGGTCCCCGTCGAAAGTCAAGAGCACCTGCTGCAACTCGAGAAAATCCAGGAGGTTCTCCCTCCAGGCGAGATGAGGCCCATTTCCGCTGAGGCGTCTCGAGGCCAATCACACCTAACCTCTGGAACTTCCAAAGGGTCCTTCACAACCATGCTGCAACTCAAGAAGTTCCCCGACATAACCGTCTCCACTCGAGAGGAAGCACGAGAGTCCGCCCACATCCAGAGGAGCCCGTTTCCGCCTCCTTAGCTCGAGAGGAGGGATCCTTTCCCTGCATGATCGGGAAAGAATTCCCGGCGTTTCCGTCTCATCTCAAGAGGAGGCGCTCTCCACAGGAAAGGCGAGAGGAATTCCAGGGTCGTGCCACCATTCCCTGAGTCCCCAGATATCTCAGTCCATTCCAGGGAAACCTGCTTTCCCTGCACTGCCTCGACTTGCAAGCCAGGATCGACTCACACCACGGTGGCTCGTGGACAGCCCTGTCGGAAAGCCTCGTGGAAAGCCTCGAGGGAAAGCCACAGATCCCTTGATCCACGCGAAGGAAGCACGACACTGCTGCTACAGCTCCGGAGGAAAGCGCACGTGCATGCCCCGAATCGAGACGAGGACTGACTCCCCTGGGGAGACTACAGAAGTACCCCAAGATCCATGCGCAATGAGAGTAATCCTCAGGTTCCGCACCGACTCCACACAAAGTCTTAGCCCCGGCATCGAAGGGAGGAATCCGAGAGGCCCGAGCAACTCGCATGGGGACTGGCCTTTCCTGAGCCACCAGAGCGGGTCCTGAGTCCCCTCATAAGCGAGAGCACCTGCCGCAACTCGAGAAATTCAGGAGGTTCTCCCCTCCAGGCGAGATGAGGCCCTTTCCCTGAGGCGTCTCGGTCTAATCACACCTAACCTCTGGAACTTCCAAAGGGTCCTTCACACCCTTGCTGCAACTCAAGAAGTTCCCCGACATACCCGTCTCCACTCAGAGGAAGCACGAGAGTCCCACCCACATCAGAGGAGCCCGTTTCCCCTCTAGCTCGAGAGGAGGATCCTTTCCCTGTGTGGTGGAAAGAATTCCCGGCGTTCTCGTCGCATCTCAAGAGGAGGCGCTCTCCACAGGAAAGGCGAGAGGAACTCCCAGGGTCGTGCCACCATTCCCAGAGTCCCCCAGATGCTCAGTCCATTCCAGGGAAACCTGCTTTTCCCTGCACTGCCTCGACGTTTCAAGCCGAGGATCGACTCACACCACGGTGGCACGTGGGACAGCCCTGTGGGAAAGCCTCGTGGGGAAAGCCTCGTCGGAAAGCCTCGAGGGAAAGCCACCAGATCCCTTGATCCACGCGAAGGGAAGCTGCTGACACTGCTGCTACAGCTCGGGAGGAAAGCGCACGTGCATGCCCCCACTCGAGACGAGGACTGACTCCCCTGGGGAGACTCCAGAAGTACCCCAAGATCCATGTCAGCACTGGAGAGGAATGCTTCAGGTTCCGGCACCGACTCCACACAAGATCTTATGCCCTGCATCGAGGGGAGAGGAATCCTGATAGGCCCCGAACAACTCTCATGGGGATTGGCCTTTCCTGAGTCCACCAGAGCGGGTCCCTCAGGTCCCCGACGTAAGTCGAGAGAACCTGCCGCAACTCGAGAAAATCCAGGAGGTTCTCCTCCAGGCGAGATGAGGCCCATTTCCGCTCAGGCGTCTAGAGTCTAATCACACCTAACATCTGGAACTTCCAAAGGGTCCTTCACACCTTCCTGCAACTCAAGAAGTCCCTGACATACCCGTCTCCACTCGAGAGGAAGCACGAGAGTTCTGCCACATCCAGAGGAGCCCCGTTCCCGCTCAGCTCGAGAGAGGATCCTTTCCCTGCGTGGTCGGGAAAGAATTCCCGGCGTTCCCGTCGCATCTCAAGAGGAGGCGCTCTCCACAGGAAAGGCGAGAGGAACTCCAGGGTCGTGCCACCATTCCAGAGTCCCCCAGATGTCTCAGTCCATTCCAGGGAAACCTGTTTTCCCTGCACTGCCTCGACTTTCAAGCCGAGGATCGACTCACACCGTGTGGACAGATTACAAAATGTTCTCGTGCTTCCTCTCCCCTTCTTGAGTTGCAGCGGGGAAGCCCTCAAGGGAGAACCTCCTGGATTTCTCGAGTTGCGGCAGACTTACACCTCAGGGACCCGCTCTGGTGGCTCAGGAAAGGCCACCCCACGGGGCCTCTCGGATTCCTCTCCCTCGATGCAGGGGCTAAGAGTGTGGAGTCGGTGCCGGAACCTGAGGATTCCTCTCCAGTGCTGACATGGATCTTGGGGTACTTCTGGAGTCTCCCAGGGAGTCAGTCCTCGTCTCGTGGGGCATGCACGTGCGCTTTCCTCCGAGCTGTAGCAGCAGTGTCACGCTTCCTTCGCGTGGATCAAGGGATCTGTGGCTTTCGGAGGCTTTCCCACGAGCTTTCCCACGAGGCTTTCCACAGGGCTGTCCCACGTGCCACGTGGTGTGAGTCGATCCTCGCTTGAAAGTCGAGGCAGTGCAGGGAAAACAGGTTTCCCTGGAATGGACTGAGACATCTGGGGGACTCTGGGAATGGTGGCACGACCCTGGAGTTCCTCTCGCCTTTCCTGTGGAGAGCGCCTCCTCTTGAGATGCGACGGGAACGCCGGGAATTCTTTCCCAACCACGCAGGGAAAGGATCCCTCCTCTCGAGCTAGGAGGCGGAAAAGGGCTCCTCTGGATGTGGGTGGGACTCTCCTGCTTCCTCTCGAGTGGAGACGGGTATGTCGGGAACTTCTTGAGTTGCAGCAAGGGTGTGAAGGACCCTTTGGAAGTTCCAGAGGTTAGGTGTGATTAGACTCGAGACGCCTCAGGGGAAAAGGGCCTCATCTCGCCTGGAGGGGAGAACCTCCTGGATTTCTCGAGTTGCGGCAGGTGCTCTCGACTTACGACGGGGACCTCAGGACCCGCTCTGGTGGCTCAGGAAAGGCCAGTCCCCATGCGAGTTGCTCGGGGCCTCTCGGGATTCCTCCCTCATGCCGGGGCCTAAGATCTTGTGTGGAGTCGGTGTCGGAACCTGAGGATTCCTCTCAGTGCTGACATGGATCTTGGGTACTTCTGGAGTCTCCCCAGGGGAGTCAGTCCTCGTCTCGATTGGGGCATGCACGTGCGCTTTCCTCCGGAGCTGTAGCAGCAGTGTCGTGCTTCCCTTCGCGTGGATCAAGGGATCTGTGGCTTTCCCTCGAGGCTTTCCCACGAGGCTTTCCGACAGGGCTGTCCACGCCACCGTGGTGTGAGTCGATCCTCGGCTTGAAAGTCGAGGCAGTGCAGGGAAACAGGTTTCCCTGGAATGGACTGAGACATCTGGGGGACTCTGGGAATGGTGGCACGACCCTGGAGTTCCTCTCGCCTTTCCTGTGGAGAGCGCCTCCCTCTTGAGATGCGACGGAAACGCCGGGAATTCTTTCCCGACACGCAGGGAAAGGATCCCTCCTCTCGAGCTAGGAGGCGGAAACGGGGCTCCTCTGGATGTGGGCGGGACTCTCGTGCTTCCTCTCGAGTGGAGACGGTTATGTCGGGGAACTTCTTGAGTTGCAGCAAGGTTGTGAAGGACCTTTGGAAGTTCCAGAGTTTAGGTGTGATTGGCCTCGAGACGCCTCAGCGGAAATGGGCCTCATCTCGCCTGGAGGGGAGAACCTCCTGGATTTTCTCGAGTTGCGCAGGTGCTCTTGACTTTCGACGGGGACCTCAGGGACCGCTCTGGTGGCCTCAGGAAAGGCCAGTCCCCAAGCGATTTCTCAGGGACCTCTCTGGATTCCTCTCCCGTCGATGCCGGGCCTAAGATCTTGTGTGGAGTCGGTGGGAACCTGAGGATTCCTCTCCAGTGCTGACATGGATCTTGGGGTACTCTGGAGTCTCCCCAGGGGAGTCAGTCCTCGTCTCGATGGGGGATGCACGTGCGCTTTCCTCCCGAGCTGTAGCAGCAGAGTCGCGCTTCCTTCCGTGGATCAAGGGATCTGTGGCTTTCCCCGAGGCTTTCCCACAGGCTGTCCCACGTGTCCACCGTGGTGTGAGTCGATCCTCGGCTTGAAAGTAGAGGCAGTGCAGGGAAAACAGGTTTCCCTGGAATGGACTGAGACATCTGGGGGACTCTGGGAATGGTGGCACGACCCTGGAGTTCCTCTCGCCTTTCCTGTGGAGAGCGCCTCCTCTTGAGATGCGACGGGAACGCCGGGAATTCTTTCCCCACCACGCAGGGAAAGGATCCCCTCTCGAGCTAGGAGTCGGAAACGGGGCTCCTCTGGATGTGGGCGGACTCTCGTGCTTCCTCTCGAGTGGAGACGGGTATGTCGGGGAACTTCTGAGTTGCAGCAAGGGTGTGAAGGACCCTTTGGAAGTTCCAGATTTTAGGTGTGATTAGCCTAGAGACGCCTGAGCGGAAATGGGCCTCATCTCGCCTAGGGGAGAACCTCCTGTATTTTCTCGAGTTGCGGCAGGTGCTCTCGACTTACGACGGGGACATCCGGGACCCGCTCTGGTGGCCTCAGGAAAGGCCAGTCCCCATGCGAGTTGCTCGGGGGCCTCCCGGGATTCCGCACCCGTCGATGCCGGGCATAAGACCTTGTGCGAGTCGGTGCTGGAACCTGAGGATTCCTCTCCCGTGCCGACATGGATCCTGGGGTACTTCTGGAGTCTCCCAGGGGAGTCAGTCCTCGTCGCGAGTGGGGGCATGCACGTGCGCTTTCCTCCCGAGCTATAGCAGAAGTGTCACGCTTCCCTTCGCATGGAACAAGTTATCTGTGGCTTTCGCTTTTCCCACGAGGCTTTCCCACGAGGCTTTCCATTTCCCACGAGGCTTTCCCACGAGCTTTCCCACTGTCCACGTGCCACAGTGGTGTAAGTCGATCCTCGGCTTGAAAGTCGAGGCAGTGCAGGAAAACAGGTTTCCCTGGAATGGACTTTGAGACATCTGGGGGACT
>NW_017213762.1:0-15310 GCF_001704415.2 Capra hircus | reverse complement strand
CTCCTTAAGGAAGGACTGGACTAGTGGCAAAGGCAAGGCAGGATTGGAGCTGAGGCAAGGAAGGCACCAGTGCGTCTCCCAGGCTCGCTCAGACAGCTCCTTCCTGGGGAGGGAGCCTAAAAGCAAGGCAAGTCTGGCAAGGCGAGCCCCGGCCGAGCAGCCTCGCGCCAGAAACTCTGCCAGATCGGGGCTCTGAGCAGAGCTAGAGCTCTGCCGTACTGGAGGCCCACTTAGCTCCGTGCAAGCAGGGCTTTCCTCTTGACTGGGCTCGGCTGCCTCCTCTTCTCCCGAGGAGGCTCGCTACACTGCTGGCTGTGCTCTCGCCTATCAGGCGGGCGCGCAGGGCTCCTCCAGCAGGTCTTGCCTCAGGGGCTGCTTCCCCTGAGTTGAGGCTGTGGGCGGGAACCCAGACACGCAGGATAAGGCCCCAACCACCTGCACATGTCTCTGCTGGGGAGGAGAGTGCTAGGGAACCTACGTCTCTCACACACTTTCTAGGCACCCACGGAGTCAGCCTCTGGGAGTGTGGGGATGCAAAACCCAGCCAGGGGCCCTTGGAACCTGGTGCTCTCCGTGCGGAGCTTTGTCTGGGCGGCCAAGGAACCGCTGAAGGAGCCCTGCTGTTGCCCTTCGCTTCCTCTGACAGAGCTTTCACTGCTGGAGCCCTTGGCAGTGTGCAACCCACCAGCCCCTAAGCCCTCCTCAAGGACGCTTGGGACCTAAGTGCAAAGGCAAGGCAGGGGTAGAGCTGAAGCCAGGAAGGCGCCAGTGGCGTTTCCGAGCCTCACACAGCCTGCTCCTTCCTGGGGAGGAGCCTTAAAGCAAGGCAAGTCTGCGCAAGGCTCGCCTATGGCAGAGCATCTTGGTGCCAGGAACTCTGCCAGATCGGGCCTCTGAACAGAGCTAGAGATCTGCCGTACTGGAGTCGCACTTAGCTTCGTGAAGCAGGGATTTCAGCTTGACGGGGACTTGCTGCCTCCTCTTCCCCGAGGAGGCTCGCTTCCCTGCTGGCTGTGCACTCGCCTATCAGGCGGGGCGCAGGGCTCCTCCAGCAGGTCTTGCCTCAGGGGCTGCTTCCCTGAGTTGGGGCTGTGGGCAGGAACCCAGACACGCAGGATCAGGCCCCAAACACCTGCACATGTCTCTGCTGGGAGGAGAGTGCTAGGGAACCTACGTCTGTCATACACTTTCTGGGCACCCAAGGAATCAGCCTCCGTGTGTGCGGGGCTGAAAACCCCAGCCAGGGGACCTGGGAGCCTGGTGCTCTCCGTGTGGCGCTGAATCTGGGCGGCCAAGCAACCGCTGGAGGAGCCCTGCAGTTGCCCTTCCCTTCCCTCTGACAGAATTCTCACTGCTGGAGCCCTTGGCAGTGTGCAACCCACCAGCCCCTAAGCTCTCCTTAAGGAGGACTGGGACCTAAGTGCAAAGGCAAGGCAGGATTGGAGCTGAGGCAAGAAAGGCGCCAGTGGCGACTCCCAGGCTCCTGCTGCCTGCTCCTTCCTGGAGAGGCAGCCTAAAAGCAAGGCAAGTCTGGGCAAGGCTAGCCCCCGGCAGAGCAGCCTCGCGCCAGGAACTCTGCCAGATCGGGGCTCTGAGCAGAGCTAGAGCTCTGCCGTACTGGAGGCGCACTTAGCTCCGTGCAAGCAGGCTTTCACTTGACGGGCTGGGCTGCCTCCTCTTCCCCGAGGAGGCTCGCTTCCCTGCTGGCTGTGCACTCGCCTATCAGGCGGGGCGCAGGGCTCCTCCAGCAGGTCTTGCCTCAGGGCTGCTTCCCTGAGTTGGGCTGGGCGGAACCCAGACACGCAGGATAGGCCCCAACACCTGCAAGCCTGCTGGAGGAGCCTGCGCCCCGCCTGATAGGCGAGTGCACAGCAGCAGGGAAGCGAGCTCCTCGGGGAGAGGGCAGCCAGCCCCGTCAAGTTGAAAGCCCTGCTTGCACGGAGCTAAGTGCGCCTCCAGTAGGCAGAGCTCTAGCTCTGCTCAGAGCCCCGATCTGCAGAGTTCCTGGCGCGAGCTGCTCTGCGGGGCTAGCCTTGCCAGACTTGCCTTGCTTTTAGGCTGCCTCTCCAGGAAGGAGCAGGCAGCAGGAGCCTGGAGTCGCCACTGGCGCCTTTCTTGCCTCAGCTCCAATCCTGCCTTGCCTTTGCACTTAGGTCCCAGTCCTCCTTAAGGAGAGCTTAGGGGCTGGTGGGTTGCACACTGCCAAGGGCTCCAGCCGTGAGAATTCTGTCAGAGGGAAGGAAGGGCAACTGCAGGGCTCCTCCAGCGGTTGCTTGGCCGCCCAGATTCAGCGCCACACGGAGAGCACCAGGCTCCCAGGCCCCTGGCTGGGGTTTTCAGCCCCGCACACACGGAGGCTGATTCCTTGGGTGCCCAGAAAGTGTATGACAGACGTAGGTTCCCTAGCACTCTCCTCCCCAGCAGAGACATGTGCAGGTGTTGGGGCCTGATCCTGCGTGTCTGGGTTCCTGCCCACAGCCCCAACTCAGGGGAAGCAGCCCCTGAGGCAAGACCTGCTGGAGGAGCCCTGCGCCCCGCCTGATAGGCGAGTGCACAGCCAGCAGGGAAGCGAGCCTCCTCGGGGAAGAGGAGGCAGCAAGTCCCCGTCAAGCTGAAATCCCTGCTTCACGAAGCTAAGTGCGACTCCAGTACGGCAGATCTCTAGCTCTGTTCAGAGGCCCGATCTGGCAGAGTTCCTGGCACCAAGATGCTCTGCCATAGGCGAGCCTTGCGCAGACTTGCCTTGCTTTAAGGCTCCCTCCCCAGGAAGGAGCAGGCTGTGTGAGGCTCGGAAACGCCACTGGCGCCTTCCTGCTTCAGCTCTACCCTGCCTTGCCTTTGCACTTAGGTCCCAAGCGTCCTTGAGGAGGGCTTAGGGGCTGGTGGGTTGCACACTGCCAAGGGCTCCAGCAGTGAAAGCTCTGTCAGAGGGAAGCGAAGGGCAACAGCAGGGCTCCTTCAGCGGTTCTTGGCCGCCCAGACAAAGCTCCGCACGGAGAGCACCAGGTTCCAAGGGCCCCTGGCTGGGTTTTGCACCCCACACTCCAGAGGCTGACTCCGTGGGTGCCTAGAAAGTGTGTGAGAGACGTAGGTTCCCTAGCACTCTCCTCCCCAGCAGAGACATGTGCAGGTGGTTGGGGCCTTATCCTGCGTGTCTGGGTTCCGCCCACAGCCCAACTCAGGGGAAGCAGCCCCTGAGGCAAGACCTGCTGGAGGAGCCCTGCGCCCCGCCTGATAGGCGAGAGCACAGCCAGCAGTGTAGCGAGCCTCCTCGGGAGAAGAGGAGGCAGCCGAGCCCAGTCAAGAGGAAAGCCCTGCTTGCACGGAGCTAAGTGCGCCTCCAGTACGGCAGAGCTCTAGCTCTGCTCAGAGCCCCGATCTGGCAGAGTTCTGGCGCGAGGCTGCTCTGCCGGGGGCTAGCCTTGCCCAGACTTGCCTTGCTTTTAGGCTGCCTCTCCAGGAAGGAGCAGGCAGCAGGAGCCTGGGAGTCGCCACTGGCGCCTTCTTGCCTCAGCTCCAATCCTGCCTTGCCTTTGCACTTAGGTCCAGTCCTCCTTAAGGAGAGCTTAGGGGCTGGTGGGTTGCACACTGCCAAGGGCTCCAGCAGTGAGAACTCTGTCAGAGGGAAGGGAAGGGCAACTGCAGGGCTCCTCCAGCGGTTGCTTGGCCGCCCAGATTCAGCGCCACACGGAGAGCACCAGGCTCCCAGGCCCCTGGCTGGGGTTTTCAGCCCCGCACACACGGAGGCTGATTCCTTGGGTGCCCAGAAAGTGTATGACAGACGTAGGTTCCCTAGCACTCTCCTCCCCAGCAGAGACATGTGCAGGTGTTTGGGGCCTGATCCTGCGTGTCTGGGTTCCTGCCCACAGCCCCAACTCAGGGGAAGCAGCCCCTGAGGCAAGACCTGCTGGAGGAGCCCTGCGCCCCCGCCTGATAGGCGAGTGCACAGCCAGCAGGGAAGCGAGCCTCCTCGGGGAAGAGGAGGCAGCAAGTCCCCGTCAAGCTGAAATCCCTGCTTACACGAAGCTAAGTGCGACTCCAGTACGGCAGATCTCTAGCTCTGTTCAGAGGCCCGATCTGGCAGAGTTCCTGGCACCAAGATGCTCTGCCATAGGCGAGCCTTGCGCAGACTTGCCTTGCTTTAAGGCTCCCTCCCCAGGAAGGAGCAGGCTGTGTGAGGCTCGGAAACGCCACTGGCGCCTTCCTTGCTTCAGCTCTAACCCCTGCCTTGCCTTTGCACTTAGGTCCCAAGCGTCCTTGAGGAGGCTTAGGGGCTGGTGGGTTGCACACTGCCAAGGGCTCCAGCAGTGAAAGCTCTGTCAGAGGGAAGCGAAGGGCAACAGCAGGGCTCCTTCAGCGGTTCCTTGGCCGGCCAGACAAAGCTACCGCACGGAGAGCACCAGGTTCCAAGGGCCCCTGGCTGGGTTTTGCACCCCCACACTCCCAGAGGCTGACTCCGTGGGTGCCTAGAAAGATGTGTGAGAGACGTAGGTTCCCTAGCACTCTCCTCCCCAGCAGAGACATGTGCAGGTGGTTGGGGCCTTATCCTGCGTGTCTGGGTTCCCGCCCACAGCCTCAACTCAGGGGAAGCAGCCCCTGAGGCAAGACCTGCTGGAGGAGCCCTGCGCGCCCGCCTGATAGGCGAGAGCACAGCCAGCAGTGGTAGCGAGCCTCCTCGGGAGAAGAGGAGGCAGCCGAGCCCAGTCAAGAGGAAAGCCCTGCTTGCACGGAGCTAAGTGGGCCTCCAGTACGGCAGAGCTCTAGCTCTGCTCAGAGCCCCGATCTGGCAGAGTTTCTGGCGCGAGGCTGCTCGGCCGGGGGCTCGCCTTGCCCAGACTTGCCTTGCTTTTAGGCTCCCTCCCCAGGAAGGAGCTGTCTGAGCGAGCCTGGGAGACGCCACTGGTGCCTTCCTTGCCTCAGCTCCAATCCTGCCTTGCCTTTGCACATAGGTGCCAGGCGTCGTTGGGGAGGGCTTAGGGGTGGTGGGTTGCACACTGCCAAGGGCTTCAGCAGTGAGAGCTCTGTCAGAGGGAAGGGAAGGGCAACTGCAGGGCTCCTCCAGCGGTTTCTAGGCCGCCTAGAATCAGCGCCGCACCGAGAGCACCAGGCTCCCAGGGCCCCTGGCTGGGGTTTTCAGCCCCGCACACACGGAGGCTGATTCCTTGGGTGCCCAGAAAGTGTATGACAGACGTAGGTTCCCTAGCACTCTCCTCCCCAGCAGAGACATGTGCAGGTGGTTTGGGGCCTGATCCTGCGTGTCTGGGTTCCTGCCCACAGCCCCAACTCAGGGGAAGCAGCCCCTGAGGCAAGACCTGCTGGAGGAGCCCTGCGCCCCCGCCTGATAGGCGAGTGCACAGCCAGCAGGGAAGCGAGCCTCCTCGGGGGAAGAGGAGGCAGCCCAGCCCCGTCAAGTTGAAAGCCCTGCTTGCACGGAGCTAAGTGCGCCTCCAGTACGGCAGAGCTCTAGCTCTGCTCAGAGCCCCGATCTGGCAGAGTTCCTGGCGCGAGGCTGCTCTGCCGGGGGCTAGCCTTGCCCAGACTTGCCTTGCTTTTAGGCTGCCTCTCCAGGAAGGAGCAGGCAGCAGGAGCCTGGGAGTCGCCACTGGCGCCTTTCTTGCCTCAGCTCCAATCCTGCCTTGCCTTTGCACTTAGGTCCCAGTCCTCCTTAAGGAGAGCTTAGGGGCTGGTGGGTTGCACACTGCCAAGGGCTCCAGCAGTGAGAATTCTGTCAGAGGGAAGGGAAGGGCAACTGCAGGGCTCCTCCAGCGGTTTGCTTGGCCGCCCAGATTCAGCGCCACACGGAGAGCACCAGGCTCCCAGGGCCCCTGGCTGGGGTTTTCAGCCCCGCACACACGGAGGCTGATTCCTTGGGTGCCCAGAAAGTGTATGACAGACGTAGGTTCCCTAGCACTCTCCTCCCCAGCAGAGACATGTGCAGGTGTTTGGGGCCTGATCCTGCGTGTCTGGGTTCCTGCCCACAGCCCCAACTCAGGGGAAGCAGCCCCTGAGGCAAGACCTGCTGGAGGAGCCCTGCGCCCCCGCCTGATAGGCGAGTGCACAGCCAGCAGGGAAGCGAGCCTCCTCGGGGGAAGAGGAGGCAGCCCAGCCCCGTCAAGTTGAAAGCCCTGCTTGCACGGAGCTAAGTGCGCCTCCAGTACTGGCAGATCTCTAGTCTCTGTTCAGAGGCCCGATCTGGCAGAGTTCATGTCGCCAAAGATGCTCTGCCATAGGCGAGCCTTGCGCAGACTTGCCTTGCTTTTAAGGCTCCCTCCCCAGGAAGGAGCAGGCTGTGTGAGGCTGGGAAACGCAACTGGCGCCTTCCTGGCTTCAGCTCTACCCCTGCCTTGCCTTTGCACTTAGTTCCCAGCGTCCTTGAGGAGGGCTTAGGGGCTGGTGGGTTGCACACTGCCAAGGGCTCCAGCAGTGAAAGCTCTGTCAGAGGGAAGCGAAGGGCAACAGCAGGGCTCCTTCAGCGGTTGCTTGGCCAGCCCAGACTAAGCGCTGCACGGAGAGCACCAGGTTCCAAGGGCCCTGGCTGGGTTTTGCATCCCCACACTCCCAGAGGCTGACTCCGTGTGTGCCTAGAAAGTGTGTGAGAGACGTATGTTCCCTAGCACTCTCCTCCCCAGCAGAGACATGTGTTTGGGAGGGCTTAGGGATCGCTGAGTTCCACACTTCCAAGGGCTCCAGCACTGAGAGCTCTGTCGACGGGAAGGGAAGGGCAACTGCAGAGCTCCTTCAGCTGTTGCTTGGCTGTCCAGACTCAGCGCCACATTGAGAGCACCATGCACCCAGGGCCCCTGGGTGGTGTCTGCAGCCAGCAGGCTGGCGACTCACTTGTGGTCTCCCATCATTTGCCTGAAATACATAGGTTCCCTAATGCTCTTCTCCCCAGCAGAGCTGTGTGCAGGTTGTTGGGGCCTGCCCCTGCGTGTCTGGGTTCCCGCCCACAACCCCAGCTCAGGGGAAGTAACCCCTGAGCCAAGACCTGCAGGAGGCGAGGTATGGCTCCGCCTGGAAGCCGAGTGCACAGGACAAGTGGAAGGGAGCCTCCTCCGGGGAAGAGGAGGCAGCCCAGTCGCCTGCTGCTGCAAGCCTTGCTGGGGTGGAGCCGAGTGCGCCTCCAGTATCGCAGAGCTCCAGCTCCGCTGAGAGCCCTGATCTGGCAGAGTTCCTTGCGCGAGGCTGCTCTGCCTGGGGCGAGCCTTGCCCAGACTTGCCTGGCTTCTAGACTTCCTGCCCAGGAAGGAGCAGTCTGCACGAGGTTGGGAGACGCCACTGGCACCTTCCTGGCCTCAGCTCTGCTCCTGCCTTGCCTTTGCACCTAGGCCCCAGGCGTTCTTGTGGTGGCTTAGGGGCCGGTGGCTTCCACACTGCCAAGGGCTCCAACAGTGAGAGCTCTGTTCGAGGGAAATGAAGGGTATATTTGGAATGCAATCGTTTATCAGATGTGAGACCCACACCTTCACCCTGAACCCTCACCCCGAGCCCTTACCCTCGCCCTCACCCACACCCTCACCCTGAACCCTTACCCTCACCCTCACCTTGAAGCCTTACCCTCACCCTCACCCCTAACCCTAACCCTCACGCCTCACCCCTCACCCTAACAAGTTGGGGGGCTGTTCTGCACACTGTAACCTTAACCCTTCCCTCACCCCGACACCCTATCCACATCCTAACCCTAACCCACTTCATAGTCACGCCCTCAACCCTATACTTACCCTTGAAGTACGTACCTGCATCATCTTCGTTTTGGACACTTCCCATGCATAACAAAAGACAAGGTTGGAATGTTTCAAACATCGATCCAAGACCCATTATCCACATAAAAGGGATATAAATACTCTGATCACATCATTTAAATCTCTTGCATCACCAAAATACCTCTCCACCACGTATCCAATCGCCATTGATGGATCACATCTATCTCATACATTTTATAACTTAGCAATCAGATACGCACCGTAATCTGGGTAATTATATACACAGGATATATTGATACCATAAATATTTCAACAAATTCCACTTTCTACGATGAGTTCAATCTTCACAAAAGTAGGATGAACGGCACCTCTTTCCACTAGGATCCATAGCATTGCACAAAGTGACAGTGAGCGTGAAAATCTAATGTGACCCGGCGACTTCAGCCGGTGTATCTAAGATTTTCACGCTCACTGTCACTTTGTGCAATGCTATGGATCCTAGTGGAAAGAGGTGCCGTTCATCCTACTTTTGTGAGATTGAACTCATCGTAGAAAGTGGAATTTGTTGAAATATTTATGGTATCAATATATCCTGTGTATATAATTACCCAGATTACGGGTGCGTATCTGATTGCTAAGTTATAAAATGTATGAGATAGATGTGATCCATCAATGGCGATTGGATACGTGGTGGAGAGGTATTTTGTGATGCAAGAGATTTAAATGATGTGATCAGAGTATTTATATCCCTTTTATGTGGATAATGGGTCTTGGATCGATGTTTGAAACATTCCAACCTTGTCTTTTGTTATGCATGGGAAGTGTCCAAAACGAAGATGATGCAGGTACGTACTTCAAGGGTAAGTATAGGTTGAGGGCGTGACTATGAAGTGGGTTAGGGTTAGGATGTGGATAGGGGTGTCGGGTGAGGGAAGGGTTAAGGTTACAGTGTGCAGAACAGCCCCCCAACTTGTTAGGGTGAGGGGTGAGGCGTGAGGGTTAGGGTTAGGGGTGAGGGTGAGGGTAAGGCTTCAAGGTGAGGGTGAGGGTAAGGGTTCAGGGTGAGGTGTGGGTGAGGGCGAGGTAAGGGCTCGGGGTGAGGGTTCAGGGTGAAGGTGTGGGTCTCACATCTGATAAACGATTGCATTCCAAATATACCCTTCATTTCCCTCGAACAGAGCTCTCACTGTTGGAGCCCTTGGCAGTGTGGAAGCCACCGGCCCCTAAGCCACCACAAGAACGCCTGGGGCCTAGGTGCAAAGGCAAGGCAGGAGCAGAGCTGAGGCCAGGAAGGTGCCAGTGGCGTCTCCCAACCTCGTGCAGACTGCTCCTTCCTGGGCAGGAAGTCTAGAAGCCAGGCAAGTCTGGGCAAGGCTCGCCCCAGGCAGAGCAGCCTCGCGCAAGGAACTCTGCCAGATCAGGGCTCTCAGCGGAGCTGGAGCTCTGCGATACTGGAGGCGCACTCGGCTCCACCCCAGCAAGGCTTGCAGCAGCAGGCGACTGGGCTGCCTCCTCTTCCCCGGAGGAGGCTCCCTTCCACTTGTCCTGTGCACTCGGCTTCCAGGCGGAGCCATACCTCGCCTCCTGCAGGTCTTGGCTCAGGGGTTACTTCCCCTGAGCTGGGGTTGTGGCGGGAACCCAGACACGCAGGGGCAGGCCCCAACAACCTGCACACAGCTCTGCTGGGGAGAAGAGCATTAGGGAACCTATGTATTTCAGGCAAATGATGGGAGACCACAAGTGAGTCGCCAGCCTGCTGGCTGCAGACACCACCCAGGGGCCCTGGGTGCATGGTGCTCTCAATGTGGCGCTGAGTCTGGACAGCCAAGCAACAGCTGAAGGAGCTCTGCAGTTGCCCTTCCCTTCCCGTCGACAGAGCTCTCAGTGCTGGAGCCCTTTGGAAGTGTGGAACTCAGCGATCCCTAAGCCGCTCCCAAACACATGTCTCTGCTGGGGAGGAGAGTGCTAGGGAACATACGTCTGCTCACACACTTTCTAGGCACACACGGAGTCAGCCTCTGGAGTGTGGGGATGCAAAACCCAGCCAGGGGCCCTTGGGAAGCCTGGTGCTCTCCGTGCGGCGCTTGATCTGGGCGGCCAAGCAACCGCTGGAAGGAGCCCTGCAGTTGCCCTTCGCTTCCCTCTGACAGAGCTTCTTCACTGCTGGAGCCCTTGGCAGTGTGCAACCCAACCAGCCCCTAAGCCTCCTCTCAAGGACGGCTGGGACCTAAGTGCAAAGGCAAGGCAGGATTGAGCTGAGGCCAGGAAGGCGCCAGTGGCGACTCCCAGCGCTCACTAGCAGCCTGCTCCTTCCTGGGGAGGGAGCCTAAAAGCAAGGCAAGTCTGGGCAAGGCTAGCCCTCGGCCAGAGCAGCCATCGGCGCCAGGAACTCTGCCAGATCGGGCCTCTGAAGCAGAGCTAAGAGCTCTGCCGTACTGGAGCCCACTTAGCTCCGTGCAAGCAGGGCTTTCCATCTTGACTGGGGCTCGGCTGCCTCCTCTTCTCCCCGAGGAGGCTCGCTTCCCTGCTGGCTGTGCACTCGCCTATCAGGCGGGGGCGCAGGGCTCCTCCAGCAGGTCTTGCCTCAGGGGCTGCTTCCCCTGAGTTGGGGCTGTGGGCGGAGACCCAGACACGCAGGATACAGGCCCCAAACCACCTGCACATGTCTCTGCTGGGGAGGAGAGTGCTAGGGAACCTACGTCTGCTCATACACTTTCTAGGCACCCAAGGAATCAGCCTCCGTGAGTGTGGGGCATGCAAAACCCAGCCAGGGGCCCTTGGGAGCCTGGTGCTCTCCGTGCGGAGCTTTGATCTGGGCGGCCAAGCAACCGCTGAAGGAGCCCTGCATGTTGCCCTTCGCTTCCCTCTGACAGAGCTTCTCACTGCTGGAGCCCTTGGCAGTGTGCAACCCACCAGCCCCTAAGCCTCTCCTTAAGGAGGACTTGGGACCTAAGTGCAAAGGCAAGGCAGGGATAGGAGCTGAGGCCAAGAAAGGCGCCAGTGGCGATCTCCCAGGCTCTGCCTGCCTGCTCCTTCCTGGGGAGGGCAGCCTAAAAGCCAAGGCAAGTCTGCGCAAGGCTAGCCTCTGGCAGAGCAGTCCTCGGCGCCAGGAACTCTGCCAGATCGGGGCCTCTGAGCAGAGCTAGAGCTCTGCCGTACTGGAGGTCGCACTTAGCTTCCGTGCAAGCAGGGCTTTCAGCTTGACGGGGCTTGGCTGCCTCCTCTTCCCCCGAGGAGGCTCGCTTCCCTGCTGGCTGTGCACTCGCCTATCAGGCGGGGGCGCAGGCTCCTCCAGCAGGTCTTGCCTCAGGGGCTGCTTCCCCTGAGTTGGGGCTGTGGGCAGGAACCCAGACACGCAGGATCAGGCCCCCAAACACCTGCACATGTCTCTGCTGGGGAGGAGAGTGCTAGGGAACCTACGTCTGTCATACACTTTCTGGGCACCCAAGGAATCAGCCTCCGTGTGTGCGGGGCTGAAAACCCCAGCCAGGGGCCCTGGGAGCCTGGTGCTCTCCGTGTGGGCGCTGATTCTGGGCGGCCAAGCAACCGCTGGAGGAGCCCTGCAGTTGCCCTTCCCTTCCCTCTGACAGAACTCTCACTGCTGGAAGCCCTTGGCAGTGTGCAACCCACCACGCCCCTAAGCCCTCCCCAACGACGCCTGGGACTAAGTGCAAAGGCAAGGCAGGATTGGAGCTGAGGCCAAGGAAGGCGCCAGTGGCGACTCCCAGGCTCCTGCTGCCTGCTCCTTCCTGGAGAGGCAGCCTAAAAGCAAGGCAAGTCTGGGCAAGTCTAGCCCCCGGAGAGCAGCCTCGCGCCAGAACTCTGCCAGATCGGGGCTCTGAGCAGAGCTAGAGGCTCTGGCCGTACTGGAGCTCCACTTAGCTGCCGTGCAAGCAGGGCTTTCCTCTTGACTGGGCTGTCGCGGCTGGCCTCCTCTTCTCCGCGAGGAGGCCTCCGCTACAACTGGCTGCTGTGCTCTCGCCTATCAGGCGGAGCGGCGCAGGGCTCCTCGCAGCAGGTCTTGCCTTGCAGGGGCTTGGCTTCCCCTGAGTTGAGGCTGTGGGCGGGAAGACAGACACGCATGGGGACATAAGGCGCCCACCACCTCACATGTCTCTGCTGGGGAGGAGAAGTGCTAGGGAATACGTCTCTCAGCACAGCTTTCTAGGGATGCAAAACGCAGCCAGGGCCTTGGAAGCCTGGCTGGCTCTGCGCGTGCGGAGCCATTGTCTGGGCGGCAAGGAACCGCGAGGAGCCCTGCTGTTGGGCCCTTCACTTCACGCCTGCTGACAGAGCTTTCAACTGCTGAGACCCCTTGGCAGTGTGCACCCACAGCCGGCCTAAGGCCCTCCTGCAAGAGACGCTTGGGACCTAAGTGGGAAGGCAAGGCAGGGGTAGAGCTGACGCCAGGAGGCGCCAGTGGCATTTCCGAGCCTCAACAGGCTGCTCCTTCCTGGGAGGGAGGCTTAAAGCAAGGGCAAGTTCTGCGGCAAGGCGTCGCCTATGGCAAGAGCATGCTTGGTGCCAGGTAAGCTCTGGCCAGATCGGGCCTCTGACAGAGGCTAGAGATCTGGCCCGTACCTGGATGTCGCACTTAGCTTCGTGTAAGCAGGGATTATCAGGCTTGACGGGACTGTGCTGCTGGCCTCTTCCCGCGAAGGAGGCTCGCTTCCCTGCTGGCTGTGCACTCGGCTTATGCAGGCGGGGGCGCAGGGCTTCATCCAGCAGGTGTCTTCGCCTCAAGGGGCTGCTTTCCCGGGAGTTGGGGCTGTGGCAGCGAACGGCCAGACACTGCGAGGATCAGGCCGCCAAACACCTGCACATTGTCTCTGTTGGGGAGGAGAGTGCTAGGCGAACCTACGTCTGGTCAACACTTTCTGGGCAGCGCGCAAGGATCAGCCTCCGGTGTTGTGCAGGGCTGAAAACCGGCAGCGCAGGGGACCTGGGAGCCTGGTGCTCTCCGTGTGGCGCTGAATGGCAAGTAAACCGCTGGAGGAGGCCGCTGCAGTTGCCCTTCCCCTTCGCCTCTGACAGATTGCTCACTTTTGCTGCGAGCCTTGGGCAGTTGTGCAACCCACCAAGCCCCGAAGCTCTCGCTTAAGGAGTGACTGGGACTAAGTGCAAAGGGCCAAGGCAGCGATTGGAGGGCTGAGGCAAGAAAGGGGCGCCAGGTCGGCGACTCGCGGCCAGGCTCTCTGCTCGTCCTGCCTCTTCCTGAGGAGAGGGCAGCCTAAAAGCAAGGCAAAGTGTGGCAAGGCTAGGCCCCGGCAGAGCAGCTCGCGCCAGGAACTCTGGCAGATCGGGGCTCTGAGCAGAGCTTATGAGCTCTGCTGTACTGGAGGCGCACTTAGCTCCGTGCAGAGCGCGCAGGGCTTTCAACTTGAGGGGGGGGGGCTGGCTGCTCTCCTTCCCGCCGAGGAGTGCTCGCTTCGCCGTGCTGGCTGGCACTCGCCTGATCAGCCGGCGGGGCAGGGCTCTGACCAGCAGGTATCTGGCCTCAAGGGAGCTGGCTTCCCTGAGTTGACGGCGTCGTGGGCGGGAAGCCCAGAACACGCAGGAATAAAGGCGCGCAACCACCTGAACCATGTCTCTGCTGGGGAGGAGAGTGTAGGAACTATGGTCTCTCAGCAGCGCATTTCTAGGCACCCACGGAGTCAGCGCTCTGGCAAGGTGTGGGGATGCGGCAAAAACCGCGGCAGGGCGGTCTTGGAACGCTGGCTGCTCTCCGTGGCGGAGGCTTTGTCTGGGCGGCCACCGCCAAGGAACAGACCAGCTGCAAAGGAGCCCTGCCTGTTGCCCATTCAAGCTTGCGGCTCTGACAGAGCTATCACTGCTGGAGGCCCTTGGGCAGCCTGTTGCCAAGCGACCAGCCGCCTAAGGCCTGCCTCAAGGGAGCGCTTGGGACGGCTAAGTGCAAGGTGAGGCAGGGGTAGAGCTGAAGCCAGGAAGGCGCCAGGGCGTTTTCGGCGGAGGCTCTCACACGAGCTGTCTCCTTCTGGGGAGGTGAGCCTTAACAGCAAGGCAAATAAAAGGGTTGATCTGCGGCAAGGCTTCGGACCTATGGCAGAGCATCTGTCGCCAAGAACTCTGGCAGATCAGGCCTCTGAAACATGAGCTAGAGATCTGCGCGTAGAGCTTGAGTCGCAACTAGCTGTCGTGTAAGCAGGGAGTTTCAGGCCTGTCGGGGACTGGCTGCCTGCCTCTTCCCCGAGGGAGGCCTCGCTTCCCTGCTTGGCTGGTGTCACTCTGCCTAAATCCGGCGGGGGCGGAGGGCTCCTCCGCATGGGTCTTGCTCAGGGGCTGCTTCCGGCCTGAGTTGGGGCTGGTTGGCAGGACCGCAGGCAGCGCACAGAGATAGGCCGCGCAAACAGCCTGCCACATGTCTGGCTGCTGGGGAGGAGAGTGCTAGGACCGCTACGTCTGTCAATACACTTTCTCGGGACACCGGCAAGGAATGCAGCCTCCGTGTGTGGCGGGGCTGACAACCCGCAAGGCCAGCGCCTGGGAGCCTGGTGCTCTCCCGTGTGGGCGCTGAATCTGGGCGGCCAAGCACCGGCTGGACGAGCCCTGGCAGTCTGGCCCTTCCTTCGGCTCTGAAGAAATTCTCAACTTGGGCTGGAACCCTTGCAGGTGTCGGCAACCCACGCAGCCCGCTAAACATCTCCTTAAGAAGGACTGGGACAGCTAAGGTGCAAGAGGCAAGGCAGGAAGTTGGAGCTGAGGGCAAGAAAAGGCGGGCCAGTGCGACTCCAGGCTCCTGCTGACCTGCTCCTTCACTGACGAGGCACCGCTAAAAAGCAGGCACAAGTCTGGCAAGGAGCTAGCCCGGCTAGAGCATGAGCTCGCGCCAGGAACTCTGCCAGAGTCGGGGCTCTGAGCAGAGCTAGAGCTCTCGCGTACTGGAGCGGCACTTAGCCTAGTGCAAGCAGGGCTTGTCAAGCTTTGACGGCTGGCTGCCTCCTCATTCCGCGAGGAGGCTCGCTTCTCCGGCTGGCTGTGGGCACTCGCCTATAAGGCGGGCGGGGCAGGGCTCGCTCCAGCAGGTCTTGTCCCCGCCCGTCAAGGGTGCTTGCCCCTGAGTGGGGCTGTGGCAGGAACCCAGAGCAGCGGGCAGGATGCAGGCCCAACGCACCGCACATTGTCTGCGTGCTGGGGGAGGCAGAGTGCGTAGGAACCTAAGTCTGTCATACACTTTCTGGGTTTTCACCCCGAGAAGAGATCAGAGGGCGCTCCGTTGTGGCGGGGCTGAAAACTCCAGCCAGGGGCCCTGAGAGCGCTGGTGGGCTCTGCGGTGCGCGCGCTGATTCTGGGCGCCAAGTAACCCGGGTGGAGGAGCCCTGAGTTGCCTTCTGTTTCCTCTGAACAGAATTCTCACTGGCTGGAGGCGCGCTTTGGCAGTGTGGCAACCCACCAGCCTTAAGCCTCTCCTTAAGGAGGCACTGGACCGTACAGTGAAAAGGCAAGGCAGGATTGGAGCTGAGGCTAAGAAAGCGCCAGTGGCGACTCCCAGGCTCCTGCTGCTGCGTCCTTCCTGGAGAGGCAGCTAAAAGCAGGCGAAGTCCTGGCAAAGGCTAGCCCGGCAGAGAGCCTCGCGCGCAGGGAACTCA
>NW_017213761.1:0-15312 GCF_001704415.2 Capra hircus | reverse complement strand
CCTGACCACGCAGGGAAAGGATCCCTCCTCTCGAACTAGGAGACGGAACGGGGCTCCTCTGGATGTGGCCGGGACTCTCGAGCTTCCTCTCAAGTGGAGACGGATATGTCGTGGAACTTCTTGAGTTGCAGCAAGGGTTTGAAGGACCCTTTGGAAGTTCCAGATGTTAGATGTGATTAGCCTCCAGACGCCTCAGCGGAAATGGGCCTTATCTCGCCTGGAGGGGAGAACCTCCTGGATTTTCTCGAGTTGCGGCAGGTGCTCTCGACTTACGACGGGGACCTCAGGGACCCGCTCTGGTGGCCTCAGCAAAGGCAAGTCCCCATGCGAATTGCACGGGGGCCTCTCGGAATCCTCTCCCCTCGATGCCGGGGCCTAAGACCTTGTGTGGAGTCGGTGCCGGAACCTGAGGATTCCTCTCCAGTGCTGACATGGATCTTGGGGTATTCTGGAGTCTCCCCAGGAGAGTCAGTCCTCGACTCGAGTGGGGCATGCACGTGCGCTTTCCTCCCGAGCTGTAGCAGCAGTGTCACGCTTTCCCTTCGCGTGGATCAAGGGATCTGTGGCTTTCCCTCGAGGCTTTCCCACGAGGCATTCCTACAGGGCTGTCCCACGTGCCACCGTGGTGTGAGTCGATCCTCGGCTTGAAAGTCGAGGCAGTGCAGGGAAAACAGGTTTCCCTGGAATGGACTGAGACATCTGGGGGACTCTGGGAATGGTGGCACGACCCTGGAGTTCCTCTCGCCTTTCCTGTGGAGAGCGCCTCCTCTTGAGATGCGACGGGAACGTCGGGAATTCTTTCCCGACCACGCAGGGAAAGGATCCCTCCTCTCGAGCTAGGAGGCGGAAACGGGGCTCCTCTGGATGTGGGCAGAACTCTCGTGCTTCCTCTCGAGTGGAGACGGGTATGTCGGGGAACTTCTTGAGTTGCAGCAAGGGTGTGAAGGACCCTTTGGAATGTTCCAGATGTTAGATGTGATTTAGTCTCGAGACGCCTGCAGCGGAAATGGGCCTCATCTCGCCTGGAGGGGAGAACCGCCTGGATTTTCTCGAGTTGCCGGCAGGTGCTCTCGACTTACGACGGGGACCTCAGGGACACCGCTCTGGTGGCCTCAGGAAAGGCCAGTCCCCATGCGAGTTGCTCGGGGGCCTCTCGGGATTCCTCTCCCGTTGATGCCGGGGCCTAACGACCTTGTGTGGAGTCGGGTGCCGGAACCTGAGGATTCCTCTCCAGTGCTGACATGGATCTTGGGGTACTTTCTGGAGTCTCCCCAGGAGGAGTCGAGTCCTCGTACTCGAGTGGGGGCATGCACGTGCGCTTTCCTCCCGAGCTGTAGCAGCAGTGTCGCGCTTCCCTTCGCGTGGATCAAGGGATCAGGTGGCTTTCCTTCGAGGCATTCCCACGAGGCTTTCCCACGAGGCTTTCCCACAGTTACTGTCCCACGTGCCACCGTGGTGTGAGTCGATCCTTGGCTTGAAAGTCGAGGCAGTGCAGGGAAAACAGGTTTCCCTGGAATGGACTGAGACATCTGGGGGACTCTGGGAATGGTGGCACGACCCTGGAGTTCCTCTCGCCTTTCCTGTGGAGAGCGCCTCCTCTTGAGATGCGACGGGAACGCCGGGAATTCTTTCCCGACGTACGCAGGGAAAGGATCCCTCCTCTCGAGCTAGGAGGCGGAAACGGGGCTCCTCTGGATGTGGGCGGGAACTCTCGTGCTTCCTCTCGAGTGGAGACGGGTGTGTCGGGGAACTTCTTGAGTTGCAGCAAGGGTGTGAAGGAACCCTTTGGAAGTTCCAGAGGTTAGGTGTGATTAGCCTCGAGACGCCTCTGCTGGAAATGGGCCTCATCTCGCCTGGAGGGAGAACCTCCTGGATTTTCTCGAGTTGCGGCAGGTGCTCTCGACTTACGACGGGGACCTCAGGGACCCGCTCTGGTGGCCTCAGGAAAGGCCAGTCCCCATGCGAGTTGCTCGGGGGCCTCTCGGGATTCCTCTCCCGTCGATGACTGGGGGCCTAAGACCTTATGTGGAGTCACGTGCCAGAACCTGAGGATTCCTCTCCAGTGCTGACATGGATCTTGGGGTACTTCTGTAGTCTCCCCAGGGGAGTCAGTCCTCGTCTCGAGTGGGGCATGAACGTGCGCTTTCCTTCCGAGCTGTTAGCAGCAGTGTCGCGCTTCCCTTCGACGTGGATCAAGGGATCTGTGGCTTTCCCTCGAGGCTTTCCCACGAGGCTTTCCCACTGAGGCTTTCCCACAGGGCTGTCCCACGGTGCCTCCGTGGTGTGAGTCGATCCTCGGCTTGAAAGTCGGAGGCAGTGCAGGGAAAACAGTTTTCCCTGGAATGGACTGGAGACATCTGGGGACTCTGCGAATGGTGGCACGACCCTGGAGTTCCTCTCGCCCTTCCTGTGGAGAGTGCCTCCTCTTGAGATGCGACGGGAACGACGGGAATTCTTTCCGCAACACGCAGGGAAAGGATCCCTCCGCTCGAGCTATGGAGTGGAAACGGGGCTCCTTCTGGATGTGGCAGGGACTCTCGTGCTTCCTCTCGAGTGGAGACGGGTATGTCGGGGAACTTCTTGAGTTGCAGCAAGGGTGTGAAGGACCCTTTGGAAGTTCCAGATGTTAGATGTGATTAGCCTCCGAGACGCCTCAGCGGAAATAGGGCCTGATCTCGCCTGGAGGGGAGAACCTCCTGGATTTTTCCGAGTTGCGGCAGGTGCTCTCGACTTACGACGGGGACCTCAGGGACCCGCTTCTTGTGGCCTCAGGAAAGGCCAGACCCCATGCGAGTTGCTCGGGGGCCTCTCGGGATTCCTCTCCCTCGATGCCGGGCCTAAGACCTTGTGTGGAGTCAGGTGCCGGAACCTGAGGATTCCTCTCCAGTGCTGACATGGATCTTGGGGTACTTCTGGAGTCTCCCCAGGGGAGTCAGTCCTCCTCTCGAGTGGGGGCATGCACGTGCGCTTTCCTCCCAGCTTTAGCAGCAGTGTCACGCTTCCCTTCGCGTGGATCAAGGGATCTGTGGCTTTCCCTCGAGGCTTTCCCACGAGGCTTCCTCACGATGCTTCCCACGAGGCTTTCCCACAGGGCTGTCCCACGTGCCACCGATGGTGTGAGTCGATCCTCGGCTTGAAAGATCGAGGCAGTGCAGGGAAAACAGGTTTCCCTGGAATGGACTGAGACATCTGGGGGACTCTGGGAATGGTGGCAAGACCCTGGAGTTCCTCTCGCCTTTCCTGTGGAGAGTCGCCTCCTCTTGAGATGCGACGGGAACGCCGGGAATTCTTTCCCGAATACGCAGGGAAAGGATCCCTCCTCTCGAGCTAGGAGGCGGAAACGGGGACTCCTCTGGATGTGGGCAGGACTCTCGTGCTTCCTCTCGAGTGGAGATCGGGTATGTCGGGGGAACTTCTTGAGTTGCAGCAAGGGTGTGAAGGACCCTTTATTAGTTCCAGAGTTTAGGTGTGATTAGGTCTCGAGACGCCTCAGTGGAAATGGGCCTCATCTCGCCTGGAGGGGAGAACCTCCTGGATTTTCTCGAGTTGCAGGCAGGTGCTCTGGACTTACGACGGGGACCTCAGGGACCCGCTCTGGTGGCATCAGGAAAGGCCAGTCCCCATGCGAGTTGCTCGTGGGCCTCTCGGGATTCCTCTCCCGTCGATGCTGGGGCCTAAGACCTTGTGTGGAGTCGGTGCCAGAACCTGAGGATTCCTCTCCAGTGCTGACATGGATTTTGGGGTACTTCTGGAGTCTCCCCAGGGGACTAAGTCCTCGTCTCGAGTGGGGCATGCACGTGCGCTTTCCTCCCTAGCTGTAGCAGGAGTGTGGGGCTTCCCTTCACGTGGATCAAGGGATCTGTGGCTTTCCCTCTGAGGCTTTCCCAGGAGGCTTTCCCACAGGGCTGTCCCACGTGCCACCGTGGTGTGAGTCGATCCTCGGCTTGAAAGTCGAGGCAGTGCAGGGAAAACAGTTTTCCCTGGAATGGACTGAGACATCTGGGGGACTCTGGGAATGGTGGCACGACCCTGGAATTCCTCTCGACTTTCCTGTCGAGAGCGCTTCCTCTTGAGATGCGACGGGAACTGCCGGGAATTCTTTCCCGAGGACGCAGGGAAAGGATCCCTCCTCTCAAGCTAGGAGGCGGAAACGGAGGCTCCTCTGGATGTGGGCGGAACTCTCGTGATTCTCTCTAGAGTGGAGACGGGTATGTCGGGGAACTTCTTGAGTTGCAGCAAGGGTGTGAAGGGACCCTTTGGAAGTTCCAGAGGTTAGGTGTGATTAGCCTCGAGACGCCTCATGCGGAAATGGGCCTCATCTCGACTGGAGCGGAGAACCTCCTGGATTTTCTCGAGTTGCGGCAGGTGCTCTCCGACTTACGACGGGGACCTCAGGGACCCGCTCTGGTGGCCTCAGGAAAGGCCAGTCCCCATGCGAGTTGCTCGGGGGCCTCTCAGGATTCCTCTCCCGTCGATGCGGGGCATAAGTCCTTGTGTGGATACGGTGCCGGAACCTGAGGATTACTCTCCAGTGCTGACATGGATCTTGGGGTACTTCTGGAGTCTCCACAGGGGAGTCAGTCCTCGTCTCGAGTGGGGGCATGCACGTGCGCCTTTCCTCCGAAGCTTTAGCAGCAGTGTCACGCTTCCCTTCGCGTGGATCAAGGGATCTGTGGCTTTCCCTCGAGGCTTTCCCACGAGCTTTCCCTCGAGGCTTTCCAACAGGGCTGTCCCTCGTGCCACCGTGGTGTTTGTCGATACTCGGCTTGAAATTCGAGGCAGTGCAGGGAAAAGAGTTTTCCCTGGAATGGACTGAGTCATCTGGGGGGACTCTGGGAATGGTGACACGACCCTGGAGTTCCTCTCGCCTTTCTTGTGGAGAGCAGCTTCTCTTGAGATGCGACGGGAATGCCGGGAATTCTTTCCCGAACACGCAGGGAAAGGTCCCTCCTCTTGAGCCAGGAGGCGGAAACGGGGCTCCTCTGGATGTGGGCGGGACTCTCATGCTTCCTCTCGCGTGGAGACTGGTATGTCGGGGAACTTCTTGAGTTGCAGCAAGGGTGTGAAGGACCCTGTGGAAGTTCCAGAGGTTAGGTGTGATTAGCCTCGAGATGCCTCAGTGCAAATGGGTCTCATCTCGCCTGGAGGGGAGAACCTCCTGGATTTTCTCGAGTTGCGCCAGGTGCTCTCGACTTACGACAGGGACCTAAGGCGCCCGCTTTGGTGGCCTCAGGAAAGGCCAGTCCCCATGCGAGTTGCTCGGGAGCCTCTCCTGATGTCTCTCCCTCTCCAGTGCTGTCTTGGATCTTGACTGGCCTTTCCTGAGGCCACCAGAGCGGGTCCCTGCGGTCCCCGTCGTAAGTCGAGAGCACCTGCCGCAACTGGAGAAAATCAAGGATGTTCTCCCCTCCAGGCAAAATGAAGCCTATTTCCGCTGACACATCTCAAGGCTAAGCACACTTAAACTCTGGAACTTCCAAAGGGTCCTTCACACCCTTGCTGCAAATCAAGAAGTTCCCCGACATACCCGTCTCCACTCAAGAGGAAGCACGATAGTTCCGCCCACATCCAGAGGAGCCCCGTTTCCGCCTCATAGCTCGAGAGGAGGGATCCTTTCCCTGCGAGGTCGGGAAAGAATTCCCGGCGTTCCCGTCGCATCTCAAGAGGAGGCGCTCTCCACAGGAAAGGCGAGCCGAACTCCACGGACATGCCATTATTCTCCGAGTCCCCCAGATGTCTCAGTCCATTCCAGGGAAACCTGTTTCCCCGCACTGACTCGACTTTCAAGCCGAGGATCGACTCACACCACTGTGGCACGTGGCACAGCCGTGTGGCAAAGCCTCGTGGGAAAGCCTTGTGGGAAAGCCTCGAGGGAAAGCCACAGATCCCTTGATCCACGCGAAGGGAAGCACGACACTGCTGCTACAGCTGGGGAGGAAAGCGCACGTGCATGCCCTCAACTGAGACGAGGACTGACTCCCCTGGGGAGACTCCAGCAGTAGACCAAGATCCATGTCAGCACTGGAGAGGTATCCTCAGGTTACAGCACCGACTCTACGTAAGGTCTGAGGCCCCGGCATCGACGGGAGAGGAATCCGGAGAGGGCCCCGAGGAACTCGCATGGGGACTGGAATTTCCTGAGGCCACTAGAGTGGGTCCCTGAGTTCCCCATGGTAAGTCTAGAGCACCTGCCGCAGCTCGAGAATATCCAGGAGTTTCTCCCCTCCAGGCGAGATGAGGCCCATTTCCATTGAGGCATCTCGGGGCTAATCACACCTAACCTCTAGAACTGCCAAAGGGTCCTTCACACCCTTGCTGCAACTCAAGAAGTTCCCCAACATACCCGACTCCACTCGAGAGGAAGCACGAGAGTCCCGCCCACATGAGGAGGAGCCCCGTTTCCACCTCATAGCTCGAAAGAAGGGATCCTTTCCCTGCGTGGTCGGGAAAGAATTTCCGGCATTCCCGTCGCATCTCAAGAGTAGGCGCTCTCCACAGAAAAGGCGAGAGGAACTCCAGGGTCGTGCCACCATTCCCAGATTCCCTCAGATGTCTCAGTCCATTCCAGGGAAACTTGTTTTCCCTGTACTGCCTCGACTTTCAAGCCGAGGATCGACTCACACCCCGGTGGCACGTGGGACAGCCCTGTGGGAAAGCCTCGTGGAAAAGCCTCGAGGGAAAGCCTTCAGGGAAAGCCACTGATACCATGATCCAATCGCCAAGAAGCGTGACACTGCTGCTACAGCTCGGGAGGAAAGCGCACGTGCATGCCCCCACTCGAGACGAGGACTGACTCCCCTGGGGAGACTTCAGAAGTACCCCAAGATCCATGTAAGCACTGTCAGGAATCCTCAGGTTCCGGCACCGACTGCACACAAAGTCTTAGGGCCCCGGCATCGATCGGGAGAGGAATCCCGAGAGGCCCCCGAGCAACTTGCATGGGGACTGGCCTTTCCTGAGGCCACCAGAGTGGCTCCCTGAGGTCCCTGTCGTAAGTCGAGAGCACCTGCCGCAACTCGAGAAAATTCCAGGAGGTTCTCCCCTCCAGGCGAGATGAGGCCCATTTCCACTGAGGCATCTCGACGCTAATCACACCTAACCTCTGGAACTTGCAAAGCGTCCTTCACACCCTTGCTGCAACTCAAGCAGTTCCCCGACATACACCGTCTCCACTCGAGAGGAAGTACGATAGTCCCGCCCACATCCAGAGGAGCCCCGTTTCCGCCTCCTAGCTCGAGAGGAGGGATCCTTTCCCTGCGTGGTGGGGAAAGAATTTCCGGCCGTTCCCGTTGCATCTCAAGAGGAGGTGCTCTCCACAGGAAAGGCGAGAGGAAGTCCAGGGTCGTGACACCATTCCCAGAGTCCCCCAGATGTCTCAGTCCATTCCAGGGAAAACTGTTTTCCCTGCACTGCCTCGACTTTCAAGCCCAGGGTCGACTTTCACCACGGTGGCACGTGGGACAGCCCTGTGGGAAAGCCTCGTGGGAAAGTCTCGTGGGAAAGCCTCGAGGGAAAGCCATAGATCCCTTGATCCAGGCGAAGGGAAGCGTGACACTGCTGCTACAGCTCGTGAGGAAAGCACACGTGCATGCCCCCACTCGAGACGAGGACTGACTCCCCTGGGGAGACTCCAGAAGTACCCCAAGATCCATGTCAGCACTGGAGAGGAATCCTCTGGTTCTGGCACCGACTCCAAACAAGGTCTTAGGCCCCGGCATCGACGGGAGAGGAATCCTGAGAGGCCACCGTGCAACTCGCATGGGGACTGGCATTTCCTCAGGCCAAGCAGAGCGGTTCCCTGAGGTCCCCGTCATAGGTCGAGACCACCTGCCGCAACTTGAGAAAATCCAGGTGGTTGTCCCTCCCAGGAGAGATGGGCCCATTTCCGCTGGGGCGTCTCGAGGCTAATCACACCTAAGCTCTGGAATTTCCAAAGAGTCCTTCACACCCTTGCTGCAACTCAAGAAGTTCCCCCACATACCCGTCTCCACTCGAAAGGAGGCACGAGAGTCCCGCCCACATCCAGAGGAGCCCCGTTTCCGTCTCATAGCTCGAGAGGAGGGATCCTTTCCCAGCGTGATAGCGAAAGAATTCTCGGGAGTCACTCTCCACAGGAAAGGCGAGAGGAACTCCCTGTCATGCCACCATTCCCAGAGTCCCCCAGATGTCTCAGTCAATTCCAGGAAATCCTGTTTTCCCTGCACTGCCTCGACTTTCAAGCCGAGGATCAACTCACACCATGGTGGTACGTGGGACAGCCCTGTGGGAAAGCCTCGTGGGAAAGCCTCGAGGGAAAGCCACAGATCCCTTGATTCACGCGAAGGGAAGCCTGACACTGCTGCTACAGCTCGGGAGGAAAGCGCACGTGCATGCCCCCACTCGAGACGAGGACTGACTCCCCTCGGGAGACTCCAGTAGTACCCCAAGATCCATGTCAGCACTGGAGAGGAATCCTCAGGTTCCAGCACCGACTCCGTACAAGGTCTCAGACCACGGCATCAATGGGAGAGGAATCCCGAGAGGCCATCGAACAACTCGCATGGAGACTGGCCTTTCCTCAGGACACCGGAGAGGGTCCCTGAGGTCCCCGTCGTAATTCTAGAGCACCTGCCACACTCGAGAAAATCCAGGAGGTTCTCCCCTCCAGGCGAGATGAGGCCCATTTCCGCTGAGGCGTCTCGAGGCTAATCACACCTAACCTCTGGAACTTCCAAAGGTTCCTTCACACCTTAGCTGCACTCAAGAAGTTACCCGACACACCCGTCTCCACTCCAGAGGAAGCCCGAAGGTCCCGGCCACATCCAGAGGAGCTCCGTTTCCGCCTCCAAGCTAAAGATGAGGGATCCTTCCCTGCTTCCTCGGGATAGAATTCCCGACGTTTCCGACGCTTCTCAAGAGGAGGCCCACTGCACAGGAAAGGCGAGAAGAACTCATGGGTCGTGCCACCATTCCAAGAGTCCCCCAGATATCTCAGTCCATTCCAGAGGATCCTGTTTTCCCTGCACTGCTTCGACTTTCACGCCGAGGATCGACTCACACCACGGTGGCACGTGGGAGGGCCCTGTGGGAAAG
This sequence comes from Capra hircus, assembly GCF_001704415.2. Lineage (NCBI taxonomy): Eukaryota > Metazoa > Chordata > Mammalia > Artiodactyla > Bovidae > Capra > Capra hircus. The sequence continues at coordinate 6,240 of NW_017213761.1, read as the reverse complement.
CCTCGTGGGAAAGCCTTGAGGGAAAGCCACAGATCCCTTGATCCACGCGAAGGGAAGCGTGACACTGCTGCTACAGCACGGGAGGAAAGCGCACGTGCATGCCCCCACTCGAGACGAGGACTGACTCCCCTTGGGAATCTCCAGAAGTACCCCAACATTCATGTCAGCCTTGGAGAGGAATCCTCAGATTCCGGCCCCGACTCCACACAAGGTCTTAGGCCCTGGCATCGACGGGAGTGGAATAGCGACAGGCCCTCTAGCAACTCGCATGGGGACTGGCCTTTCCTGAGGTCACCAGAGCGGGTCCCTGAGGTCCCCGTCGTAAGTCGAGAGCACCTGCCGCAACTCGGTAAAATCCAGGCGGTTCTCCCCTCCAGGCGAGATGAGGCCCGTTTCCCCTGAGGTGTCTCGAGGCTAATCACACGTGACCTCTGGAACTTCCAAAGAGTCTTTCACAGTCATGCTGCAACTCAAGAAGCACCCCGACATACCCGTCTCCACTCAAGAGGAAGCACGAGTGTCCCGGCCACATCCAGAGGAGCTCCGTTTCTGGCTCGTAGCTCGAGATGAGCGATCCTTTCCCTGATTGGTCGGGAAAGAATTCCCGGCATTCCCATCGCATCTCAAGAGGAGGCGCTCTCCAAAGGAAAGGGGAGAGGAACTGCAGGGTCGTGCCACCATTCCGAGACTCACCCAGATGTCTCAGTCCATTCCACAGAAACCTGTTTTCCCTGCACTGCCTTGGCCTTCATGCCGAGGATCGACTCACACCACCGTCACACGTGGGACAGCCCTGTGGGAAAGCCTAGTGGGAAAGACTCGAGGGAAAGCCACAGATCCCTTGGTCCAGGCATGGGGAAGCGTGACACTGCTGCTACAGCATGGGAGGAAAGGGCACGCTCATGCCCCCCACTCGAGACGAGGCCTGACTCCCTTGTGGAGACTCGAGAAGTACCACAAAATCCATGTCAGCACTGGAGAGGAATCCTCAGCTTCCAGCCCCGACTCCACACAAGGTCTTAGGCCCCGGCATCGATGGGAGAGGAATCACGAGAGGCCCCCTAGCAACACGCATGATGACTGGCGTTTCCTGCGGCCGCCAGAGCGGGTCCCTGAAGTCCCCGTCGTAACTCGAGAGCACCTGCTGAAACTCGGGAATATCCAGGAGCCTCTCCATTCCAGGCGACATGAGGCCCATTTCTGCTGAGGCATCTCGAGACTAACCACACCTAACCTCTGGAACTTCCAAAGGGTCCTTCACACCCGTGCTGCAACTCAAGAAGTTCCCCGACATACCCGTTCCTCTTCACATTCAGCCATAATGGTGGTGTCATCTGCATATCTTAGTTTATTGATATTTCTACCGGCAATCTTGATTCCAGCTCATGTATCTTCCATCCCAGCATTTTTCATGATGTACTCTGCATAGAAGTTAAATAAACAGGGTGACAATATACAGCCTTTGCATACTCCTTTTCCTTTTTGGAACCAGTCTGTTGTTCCATGTCCTACTCTAACTGTTGCTTCCTGACCTTCATCCAGATTTCTCAAGAGGCAGGTTAGGTGGTCTGGTATTCCCATCTCTTTCAGAATTGTGGCTAAAACAACAGTATAAGGACCTTTCCGATGTCAGGCCAAGGAATTGTGTTTCCAGTCATTGAGCCACACCTGATCACTGAGCACAAATTCATGAATCTGTTCCTCAAGGGGGAATGATATTCTTTTTTATACAAACTTAGTTACCTGATTTATTACCTTACCTAATTGTTCCATCTGCTGTGAAATCCCACCCCCTTACTTGTGGCAAATCTGCTAACACCTGCCTCACTGTGGGAGGGGGTCTCCCATAGAAAATTTCATAAGGACAACAACTATGGGAACGTGCAGTTACCCGTAATATGAGTAAGTCTGCCGGAAGCAAGCCCATCCATGTACAGTCAGTCTCTATGATCCATTTTGAAAGTGTCTCTTCAAGAGTTTGGTTGTTTCTTTCCACCATTCCAGAACACTGGGGCCTATATGCTGTATGTAATTTCCACTGATATTTAGAGCTTCACATACCTGTTAATTAACGCGGCTGCAAAGACAGGGCCATTGTCGGATTCTATACTGGTTGGAAACCCAAGTCTGGGAATTATTTCTCAAATCAGCGAGCTACTTCGTTTTCTTTTTCAGATCAGGTAGGGAAGGCCTCTGCCCAACCGGAGAAGGTACCTACTATTCTAGTAAGTTATGATAACAGGTGACTGCCTTTGCTTCCCCGAAGGACACTCGCTTTCCCTGCATCCTGAGAACTCCACGTCTCAGCCAGTTGGAAAAGCGCTTCTTGGAGGTCATTATTCAGGGGCAATTTCCCCTGGAGCCCGGGGCCATAGGGAGCGGCTCCACACTCCCAGGGAAAGGCAGAGCCACAGCCACACATCTGTCCCATCCCCTTTGCTCTGTAGGAGAGCTCTAGTGAGCCTAGGTCTGTCAGGAAAATTCTTGGCTCCTATGGGGACACATTCTATGTGTGAAACTGCATCCAGGACCTAGGGGCCACAGGGCGCCTGTTTCTCTCGGGGGCAGAGGGGTGGGGGGCCTGAAGCAGTGCGGCCCAGCAACAGCTTCCACATCCATCCAATTGCTCTTTTCTTACCTCTGATAGAACTAGCTTTGTTCCAGCCTTTGGCAATTTGGAGGCAAGCGGGCCCCACTTCCTCCCCAAGGAGGCATGGGACCTAATTTGAGTGGAAAGGCCCCTCACGGAGCTGAACCCAGGAAGGCACCCAGTCATGTCTGACACATTCCTGCATCCTGCTTCTTCATGAGCAATACCGCTATAAGCTAGGAATGTCTTTCCAAGGCTCAGAAAGGACAGGGGAGATGCATGGTGCTGCCTCTGGAATTTCGGTCCTCTGAGCAGACCTGGAGGTCTCCCCTTGAAGAAGCTAACCAGTTTCTTCCAAATACAGGCTTGCAAACACACACTGGGTGGCTGCCTCTTCTTCCCTGAAGGACGATCACTTTCCCCGCTTCCTGTGAACTCTGCATCCCAGCCTGCTGGAAAAGCGCTTCTTGGAGGTCATTTTTCAGGGACAATTTTCCCTGGAGCCCGGGGCTGTAGGGAGGGCCCCATGCTCGCTGTGAAAGGCAGAGTCACATCCACAGTCTGTTCTACACCTTTTGCCCTGTGGGAGAGCTCTAGTGAGCCTAGGTCTGTCAGGAAAATTCTTGGCTCCTATGGGGACACACCCTGTGTGTTAACCTGCATATCGGACCTAGGGGCCACAGGGTGCCTGTTCCTCTCGGGGGGGACCCTGAAGTGGTGCGGACCAGCAACAGCCTGAACATCCATCCGATTGCTCTTTTCTTCCTTCTGATAGAGCTAGCTTTGCTTCTCGCTTTGGCATTTCGGAAGCCAGGGGGAGCCCCACCGCTGTTGTCCTGGGGTCTATTGGAGGTACCGGGTCTATTGGACCCCAGCATGGCACCCGACCCCCTCAGACACACTCCCGCAGCCTCCTTCCCCATGGGCAGGACTGTTCTGACCTAGGAATGTGTTCCCAAGGCTCAGAAAATGCAGGGAGACACACGGCCCTGACTCTGGAACTGAGGCCATTGGAGCAGGCCTGGAGGTCTGACGTCTGAGACGCCAAACACTTGCTGCAAGATACAGGTGTGAAAACACACTCTCTGGGGCTGCCTTTCCTTCCTCCAAGGAAGAGAGCTTTTCCAGTCTCCTCCGTGCTGAGTCATACAAGGCTGGAAAGGTCTGGCTTAGAGGGCATTTCTCAGCGGCAATGGCCCCTGAGGCCCTGCACACAGGGAGGGATCCTACCCTCCCGGGGAAGTCAAAGCAACCTCCAAACAGCTGTTCTCTCATGTTTCCTCTGCAGGAGGGAGCTAGTGAGCCCAGGTCTGTCTGGAACGTTCTTGGATCCTGCGGGGGAAATCATCCTGGGAGCCCACCTGGATACCAGTCGTAGGGGCTAAAATTCGCATTTTCCTTCCTTGGAGCCCTAACGCAGTACAGCCTAGCAACTGCTTGAAAATCCATCCTGTTGCTGTTTTCTTCCCTCTGACAGAGCGAGCTTTGCTCCCCATTTGGGGATTTCAGAAAGCAAGGTGGTGGCCTGCAACTCCTTGCCTGGGGGTCCATTGGAGGTGCAAGGTGCCCTCGACCAGGTGACCCCAGCATGACACCTGGCCCCCTCAGACACACTCCCGCAGCCTGCTTCCCCATGGGCAGGACTGCTCTCACCTAGGAATGTGTTTGCAAGGCCAGGAAACTGCAGGGAGACACAAGGCCCTGATTCTGGCATTGAGTCTGTTGGAACAGGCCTGCAGGTCTTCTGTCTAACAAGCCAAACACTTGCTGCAAGATACAGGCCTGAAAACACACTCTTGGGCTGCCTTTCCTTCCTCCAAGGAAGAGAGTTTTCTCAGACTCCTGTGGGCTGAGAGCCACACAGGGCTGAAAAGCACTTGCTGGGAGATTATTTTTCATTGGCCATGGCCCCTGAGGCCCTGTGCTCAGGGAGGGCTCCCTCCCTCCCAGGGAAAGTCAAAGGAAGCTCCAAACGGCTGTTCAATCATGTTTCTGAGAGAGTCATTGCCAAGGCAGGTTTATAAGAAGTTCAAGGGTCCCCAAGGAGAGAGGGGTCTAGAATTCTCAAGGAGGAAGAAAGGACAAACTGTTTTCCCCTCTACATTCCTTAGGATTATATAACAATCATGCATCCTTCTTGAGGACGGTCTCTGGAAAAAACCTTCTGGCTAATCCTGTTATCTTAAAATGTAAATTATGGGAGTAGGTCTAGTGAGTCTTTACAACCTCCAGACATTCTTTTGTTCGTTGTCATAACTTATTGGAGAGTATATAACTCCATTACCAACACTAGCAAGGGGGTACGCTTTCTGCCCCTTGTGATGTCTCTGTCAGAAGCTTTCTCTATCTCCTTTATCCTTTAATAAAACTCTATTGCACAAAAGCTCTGAGCAATCAAGCCTCGTCTTGGGCCCTGGATTGAATTCTTCTCCTCCATAAGCCAAGAATCCCAGCATCTTTTCGTGGTTCAGCAACAATATTTTCATTTCCTCTGCAGGAGAGAGCTAGTGAGCTTAGGTCTGTCTGGAACATTCTTGGATCCTGTGGGGAAAATATCCTGTGCACACATCTGGATACTGGGCCTAGAGGCCAAAATTTGCATTTCTTTCCCGGGGAGCCCTAACGTGGTGTGACTTAGCAACTGCTTGAAAATCCATCCCATTGCTGTTTTCCTCCTTCTGACAGAGCTAGCTTTGTTCCTGCTTTGGGATATCTCAACCGAAGGGCCGGTCCATAGCTACTCGCCTGGGGCCCATTGGATGTGCAAGGTGCCCTCGACTAGGTGACCCTAGCATGGCACTCAGCCCGCTCAGACACACTCCCGAGGCTTCTTTCTCATGGGAAGCACTGCTCCAACCTAGGAATGTGTCTGCAATGCTTGGAAAGTGCAGTGAGACACACAGCCCTGACTCTGCAATTGAGGCCCTCAGAGCAAGCCTGCAGCTCTGATGTCTGAGAAGCAAAACACTTGCTGCAAAGAGAGGCCTGAAAACACACTCTCTGTGGATGACTTTCCTTCCTCTAAGGAAGATAGTTTTCCCAGTCTCCTGCTTCCTGAATGTCACACAGCTGGAATGCGCTTGCTTGGAGGTCGTGATTCAGTGGCAATGACCCCTGAGGCCCTTTGCCCAGGGAGGGCTCCCACACTCACAGGAAAATCAAAGCAACTTCCAAGTGAGTCAGCTCTTCACATCAAATGGCCAAAGTATTGGAGTTTCAGGTTCAGTATTAGTCCTTCCAATGTATATTCAGACCTGATTTCCTTTAGGATGGAGTGGTTGCGTCTCCTTGTAGTCTAAGCGACCTACAAGCATCTTCTCCAACACCACAGTTCAAAAGCATCCAATTTTCAGCTGTCACTTTCTTTATAGTACATCTTTCATATCCATCCATGACATATGGAAAAACCATAGCCTTGACTGGATGGATCTTTGTTGGCAAAGCAACGTCTCGGCTTTTTAATATGCTGTCTAGTTTGGTCATCACTTTTCTTCCAAGTCATAAATATGTTTTAAGTTCATGGAGGCAGCCATCACCTGCAGTGATTTCCAAGCCCCCCAAAATAGTCTGCTGCTGTTTCCAATGTTTTCCCATCTATTTGCCATGAAGTGATGAGACTGGATGCAATGATTTTAGTTTTCTGAATGCTG
>NW_017213760.1:0-15312 GCF_001704415.2 Capra hircus | reverse complement strand
TGGATCCTCAGGGCTGGTGCACTGGGACGACCCAGGGGGATGGTATGGGGAGGGAAAGGGGTTCAGGATGGGGAACATGTGTATACCTGTGGAGGATTCATGTTGATGTATGCCTGATACTGATGCCTCAGGGCTGGTGCACTGGGACGACCCAGGGATGGTATGGGAGGGAAAGGGGTTCAGGATGGGGAACATGTGTATACCTGTGGAGGATTCATGTTGATGTATGGCAACCAATACAATACTGTAAAGTAATTAACCTCCAATTAAAATAAATAAATTTATTAAAAAATAAAATAAAATAAAGCAGCTTCAGTAATTACAGAAATGATTGAATTGGCTGAAGAGATCCTTAAACCCTTAATATCAATATACTTAATGAAGCATAAAAATAAACAGGGAGAAAAACTAAGAAAAATGAACAAATGAGACTTCTGAAACTGAAAAATATAGTATTGGAATGAACAATTATTTGGATTAATTACACAAGAGACCAGACATTGCAGAATAAAAGAACTGGGAAAGTAAAACACAGCAGTAGAGACTATCTAAATTAAACCAAAGAGAGTAAAAAGGCAGAAAAATATGAATGGAAACTCAGTGGCATGTGGATAATGTCAAAATATATAAAATATGTGTATTTGGAGATTCAGATAAGGGATGTGCAGAAAAATATTAAGAAAAGATAAATGACATTTTCCCAAAGTTATTGAAAACTGTAAACCCACTGACCCAAAAAGCTAAACAAACCCCAAATAAGATAATGAAACCATTCTCAGAAAACTTGACAATGTATTTACTGAAATTCATTGGTAAACAAACAAAAAAAATATGTTAAGAGCAGCCGGGAAGTTTGACACATTATATACAGGGAACAAAAGGATAAGTATTATTTACTGATTTTTTGTTGGAGGCAATAAAAGCCAGATGACAATGTAAGAACATATTTAAAGTATTGGGATTACCCTAAAATTGAATCACACAAGAAAATACTTTTCAAAACTGAATGAAAATTAAAATGATTTCAGGTAAATGAGAGATGATAGAATTGGAGGCCACCAGACACACACTACACAAAACTGCCTCAGAAAGTTCTTCAAGCTAAAGGGAGATGACGGCAGATGAAAACATGGATCCTCTCAAAGCTATAGAGACTGTGCTAAATGTTGATTCTCTATTAGAAGATTTAAGGCAAAAATATTAGCAGCAAACTATAAGAGTCATAATAAATTTATAAATAGAATGTATGACAATGATAGCATCAAAGACAAGAACAGGGACGTGGAAGAAAAGTATAGTGACTGACATTGCATGTTGTGACATCATATTTCAAGTAAAATGTAATTGAAGGTTAATAATTCAACACTGGGCTTTCCCAGTGGGTCAGTGGTGAAGACTCCACCTGACAATGCAGGAGAGTGGGTTCAATCCGTGGTCTAGGAAAATCCCACGTACCACAGAGCCACTAAGCCGTACACCACAACTAGCGAGCCTGTGCTCCAGAGCCCAGGGCCCACGACTACTGAAGCTTGTGCCCCATAGAGCCTGTGCTCCACAGCAGGAGAGGCCACTGCAATGAGAACCTCATGCTGCAGCTAGAGGGGAGCCTCTGATCACTGCAACTAGGAAAAGCCCATGCAGCAGTGAAGACCCAGCCAGCAAAAAATAAAATTACTCTAAAAATTAAAAAAATAAACATTATAATCACCTAAAAAACTGACACCATTAATAAACCAATACAGTATTTAAATCAAAAATGGTAAAATATACTCAAAATTAAAATAAGAACAAAGATATAATATATAGCAACTGCTGCTGCTATTGCTAAGTCACTTCAGTCATGTCTGATTCTGTGCGACCCCATAGTTGGCAGCCCACCAGGCTCCCCGTCCCTGGAATTCTCAAGGCAAGAACACTGGAGTGGGTTGCCATTCCTTCTCCAATGCATAAAAGTGAAAAGTGAAAGTGAATTTGCTCAGTCGTGTCTGACTCTTAGCTACCCATGGACTGCAGCCTACCAGGCTCCTCCGTCCATGGGATTTTCCAGGCAAGAGTACTGGAGTCGGTTGCCATTGCCTTCTCTGACAAATAGCAGGCAAGTACACTTAAACCCAATATGTCAATAATTACATTAAATGTGAATAATTTAAGTACTCCAAATAAAAAACAAGATAATCAGACCAGATAAAATAAGACAAAACAATATACTATCTACAAACTTATATGTGTTTAAATATAAACACAGAAACATACTAAAGAGGTAAAAATTACATACCATGCAAACACAAATCAGAGAAAACTGTATATAATATCTAAATTAATATCATACAAAGTCAGACTATAAGACAAAGAATTCATTCAGAGAAAAAGAAACATTTTATGATAATAAAATACAAAAGAAATTATATAGTATTGAAACTGGTGGGTTAAAAATAAAGTGATGCTTAGAGGAAAATTTAGAACCTTGATGCTTCCTTGATGATTACTTTAGAATAAAAATAGAACAGAAGGAAATGACCCAAGACTCCACCTCAAGAATCTACAAAAGCAACCACAATCATAACTGAAAAAGAGGAATGAAAATTGAGCATAGAAATCAATTAAGAAGAAAGCAAATACACCAAGAAAATCAATAGAGTCCATTAGTGATTCTCTTAAAAAGAACATTAACATGGATATCTTCTAGCAAACCAATTAAGAAAAAAGAGGGAGGGAACACATTAGCAGCACCAGTAACAAAAGGAGGAATATCATTGTGGATCTTCCCAACATGTAAAGATATGAGATATGAACCAGTGTTACTAATTAGAAAATTTTTTGTAAAAAGGGCCAAGTCCTTAAAAACACATTACTTGTTTCTGATACAAAAAAAAAGAGAGAGAAAATATGAGTAAACTTATTTGTTAAATAAACAGAATCCATATTATAAAAATTTTCCTCTAAGAAAACTGCCAGCTACAAATGCTAGCACTTCCACAGAGCTCAGAAATGACTCCCACAGCAAGATAAAGGAAGAGAGGGAGGGAAGGAATGGGGCAGGGAGGAAGTGTAACACAGAGGCGTGGTGAATGTAGGAGTTGACTGCATCTTTCCAACCCTCCCCTCCTGCAATCCTTGCATCTTCATCCCCTCACCATTCTGCACTTCAGTACTGTAGTCCCTGGTGGCTCAGAAGATAATCAAGACTCTGCCTGCAATGCAGGAGACCCAGGTTTGATCCCTGGGTGAGAACGATCCCCTGGAGAAGGAAATGGCAACCCACTCCAGTATTCGTGCTGGAGAATCCTATGGTCCATGGGCCTGGTCACAAGTCTGGGTGAGCACAAAGAGTAGGACAGGGCTGAAGCAACTTGGAACGCTTGCACCACAGTCCTTCACAATTTGTGTGTTCCCTCCAGATCTTCCACCTGAACTCCATGAAATCTCCTCGTTGTTTCAAACAAGCTTCTCTACATTCTCCTCTGGTCATTGTTTCCACTCTAGATTTCTCCTAAACATGGTACTTCACTTCCAGCAATCCATTACTGAGGCTGAAATTTCTCTTCCATACCTGACTCCTAAGGTTGAGCAGAAGAAACTCCAAGAGTTTTGATTAAGATGCTATTGAATTCACATGCTATTCTAATCTTTTTCTGCTACATCATCACCACTTTGACTTATCTTCACATCATTAAAATATGTCTGAAAATACAGAAAAAGAGACCAGGAAACTAGTGACAAAAAGAGAAATAGAAGGAACCTGGAACCGTTCATAAAAATGTGAGAGTCTAAGTTAGAGCAATGGTAGTGAGGGTGTACAAACCACAATCAGGGTTTAAATATTAGTTCAGTTCAGTTCAGTTCAGTCACTCAGTTGTGTCTGACTCTGCGACCCCATGAATCACAGCACACCAGGCCTCCCTGTCCATCACCAACTCCTGGAGTTCACCCAAACTCACGTCCATCGAGTTGGTGATGCCATCCAGCCATCTCATCCTGTCATTCCCTTCTCCTCCTGCCCCCAATCCCTCCAGCATCAGAGTCTTTTCCAATGAGTCAACTCTTCACATGAGTGGCCAAAGTACTGGAGTTTCAGCTTTAGCATCAGTCCTTCCAATGAACACCCAGGATTGATCTCCTTCAGAATGGACTGGTTGGATCTCCTTGCAGACCAAGGGACTCTCAAGAGTCTTCTCCAACACCACAGTTCAAAAGCAACAACTCTTCGGTGCTTTGCTTTCATCACAGTCCAACTCTCACATCCATACATGGCCACTGGAAAACTGTAGCCTTGACTAGACGGGCTTTTGTTAAATATCAGAGCACTTCCAAATCTCTACTTCTAAGTATATCTTAACTGGAATTAATATCAAGACATCATTATTCTTAGGATTTTAACATTGGGGCTTCTAATTTCACACAAAGTTTCAACATCACACACTCCATTTTCACTCAGATGCTGATTTATCTAAAATATGGTAGAGACACCTGTAGTATTTCCACAAATTTATCTTCAGTTGGAACCATTGATTATGACATTATGACAATGAGGAAGCTTACTTGAGATGCCAGAAAACAGGTTTGTTTAAAACAAAAGTTTCTAACTAAGATTCAAATTCACCTTGAAATAATTATTTTTAATAAGAATGATAAAGAGAATGGAAGAAAACATTTTGAAGAGATGAATAGATTTACAACATAAGTGCTGTAGGGGTTTCACAAATGCATACTTATCAAGCAGTCTTGTATGTCAGACATACCACAATAAAGTACTTTTTAAAAAGGAAAAGAATTGTTTCCTTAAGGGCATCAACTAGAATCATCAAAGATCTGCTGAAGGTGAGATTAGAAAATATCACCTTTCCAATGATCTTCCTGTACATAAACACCCAAGAGCTGATTGGCTGTGGCTGTTAAGGCCCTACTGCAGAGGTCTTCAGGGCTCTCCTGTCCCACCATCCCATTACATGGGGTGATACTATCCTAAGTCCAGTCTTCTACCTTAGGGAATTCACTGTGATAACTGACAATATCTTCCTCCAGTCCAGTTGTTCTGATGTGATTAATAACCTGGACATCCAATCTGCAATTGTGATAACAACTAGAAGCATCTCTGTCAGATACTGTGAGCACCCACTCACACCCTAGTTTCACTGCTGTCTTTCCTGCATCCACCTTGGCATAGGTCAAACACACTTAGATAGCAGTGAGTAATTCTTAGGAGTCACATCAGGTCCCCTTAGTTTCAATTCAGTTGAGTTCAGTTCCTCAGTCATGTCTGACTATTTGCAACACCATGGACTAGAGCATGCCAGGCCTCCCTGTCCATCACCAACTTCCAGGATTTTCTCTAACTCATGTCCATTCAGTCAGTGATGCCACCCAACCACCTCATCCTCTGTTATCCTTTTCTCCTCCCACCTGCAATCTTTCCCAGCATCAGGGTCTTTTCCTATGAGTCGGTTCTTCACATCAGGTGGCCAAAGTACTGGAGTTTCAGCTTCAGTGTCAATCCTTCCAATGAATGTTCAGCACTGAATTCCTTTAGGAGGGATTGGTTGGATCTCCTTGCAGTCCAAGGGACTCTCAAGAGTCTTCTCCAAACCACAGTTCAAAAGCATCGATTATTCGAGTTCAGCTTTCTTTATAATCCAACCCTCACATCCATACAGGACTACTGGAAAAAACCATAGCTTTGAATAGACCGGTCTTTGTTGGCAAGAAATGTCTCTGCTTTTTAATATGTTGTCTAGGTTGGTCATAGCTTTTCTTCCAAGGAGCAAGGGTCTTTTAATTTCATGGCTGCAGTCACCATCTGCAGTGATTTTGGAGCCAAAGGAAAAAAACAGTCTGTTACTATTTCCACTGTTTCCCCATCTATTTGCCAGGAAGTGATGGGACCAGATGCTATGATCTTAGTTTCTGAATGTTGGGTTTTAAGCCAACTTTTTCTCTCTCCTCTTTCACTATCATCAAGAGGCTCTTTAGTTCTTTGCTTTCAGCCATAAGTGTGATGTAATCTGCATCTAAGGTTATTGATATTTCTTCCAACAATCTTGATTCCAACTTGTGCTTCATCCTGTCCAACATTTCTCATGATGCACTCTGCATAGAAGTTAAATAAGCAGGTTGACAATATACAGCCTTGACGTACTCCTTCCCTGATTTGGAACCAATCTTTTGTTCCATGTCCAGTTCTAACTGTTGCTTCTTGACCTACATACAGATTTCTCAGGATGAAGGTCAGATGGTTGGTATTCCCCTCTCTTGAAGAATTTTCCAGTTTGTTGTGATCCACACAGTTAAAGGCTTTGGCATAGTCAATAAAGTAGAAGTAGATGTTTTTCTGGAACTCTTTTGCATTTTCAGTGATCGAACGGATGTTGGCAATTTGACCTCTTGTTCCTCTGCCTTTTCTAAATCCAGTTTGAATATCTGGAAGTTCATGGTTCATAGACCACAGCCTTGTCTAACTCAATGAAACTATGAGCCATGTCATGTAGGGCCACTCAAGACAGGCGGGTCTTAGTGGAGAGTTCTGACAAGACATGGTCCACTGGAGAAGGAAAGGCAAACCACTTCAGTATTCTTGCCTTGAGAACCCCATGAACTCCTAGCTTCACTGCCTCTTATACGTGATGTGCTTCAGCTGCTGTGTTGTAAACTTTAAGACTGCATTTTCCTGCTCCCTCAACATCCCTGCAAATGTGGTGTGAGCTCCCCACTCGATTCATCAGGTACATCAGTGTGATGATTTTCCCTGCCTCAAGTCTTGCTTCTGGCCTCCTCTGACTGTGACCTAAGGACATTTAAATGCACCACTGAATTTCTCTCACACATTTTCCTGTGTAACTGCACCATGACTTCGGGTATTATCACTTGTTCATGGGTCTTCACATGCCCTTTTGGAGTCACCATTGCTTGGTTGAGCCTGTTCTATTGGCACATCACCCACATACCAACCTGATGGAGTGCTCTGACTTTTAGGACCAATGAGGATAATAAACCTGTTGCCTACAACTCTCCTATGACACCCCCCACCCCCTGCCGCCACCAACAATGTAGCCACACCCTACTGACCCTTTGACCCTACTGTGTCAAAGAATACAGAACAATTACCATGCTCAGACTGTGTCACAGAGGTCAAACCCAGAAGCTGAATCTGTATGAAACTTTCGACCTCACCTCTGCCTCCTATGACACATCACAAAGATCCTTCACCAAAGCATGTTCTAAAGGCTCTATCCGTAATCTCGAGTCATTCTGGTGATAAGACAGAGACTTTTCCTGCTAGAGATCCCCACACAGACCAGACAGGACTTACCTGAGCAGACTACTTCAGCATCCCAGTCATGGAAATAGCTTCCATTACGATAGTCTTTAATATTAGAATGCCTGCATTCACTGACAGTTGACTCTGTCCCTTCACACAAAGTATACAAAAGCCAAATGGGGCCAAGTCCTGGCCCAAAATAAGCATCTTGAGGAATACCAACAGCAGCTCCACACCCCAGCTGTCTGCACACTACAGATGCATCCTTCCAGCTCCACTCCAGATCATCCACTGTGCCCCATTCTCCCTGGTGCTTCACTTCCACTCTCCCCTCACAGCGGTGGGCTCCATCCTTCAGCCTCAGCTCCAGTACTGCAAAGAAACACAAAACAGGAAAGATTTTAGGAGACTTAGAGTGGTATAATATTTAAAACAGCTCTCTGGGGAGCAAAACAGTGCATGGAATATAGTATTTCCTGACCTCTGTGGTATAAACATTCCCAGCGTGGCCAACTCGAAGCTCCCAATGTGCCATCACTGAACACGGAGCAGGAAGGGAGGCACCAAGTATTTCTCAGGAGCCTGTAGAACCAGCTCCAGGGACACCACCGAGGACAGGCCTTTAGAGAATCTGGATGCTGCCCTCCCTGTAGATGTGCCCAAGGCTACTAGGGCCCAGCTTCTCCATCTCAGTTGCAGCTCATGGCCCGGGAACCAAGGTGGAATCCTCCTTCTCTTTCCCTGTCCATAGGAAGCATCTCATCCAGCTCAGAAACAGAGGACTGGGGTAACAGGCCCTAAAATGTCCTGGTTATTCCTGCCATCTGGTGTTCATGTCTTTGTGTAATTCCACACTCCAATGTACCTAGTAACACACATCTAACTAATGGAATTTGACGAAAGTGATCAGATGTCACTTTAGTGATTAAGTCATAAGATGACTCTGATTTCTGCATAAAAAAAGGAGTTCATTAGTAGGAACATCATAGATGGAGACATTACCAGTGTTCAGTTCAGTTCAGTTCAGTTGCTAGGTCGTGTCTGATTCTTTCAGACCCCATGGACTACAGTACAGCCAGCCTCCCTATCCATCACCAACTCCCAGAGTTTACTCAGACTCATATCCATTTAGTCAGAGATGCCATGCAAGCATATCATCCTCTGTTGTCCCCTTCTCCTCCCACCTTCAATCTGTCCCAGCATCAGAAGACTCTATTAAAAAAAAAAAAAAAAGAACTAACCAGATATTTTGCTATTCTCTGATAGTTCAGTTGGTAAAGAATCCACCAGTAATGCAGGAGACCCTGGTTCAATTCCTGGGTCAGGAATATCTGCTGGAGAAGGAACAGGCTCCCCACTCCAGTCTTCTCTTGGTCTTTTCTTGTGGCTCAGCTGGTAAAGAATCAGTCTGCAATGCTGGAAACCTGTGTTTGATCCTTGGGTGGGGAACACCCCCTGGAGAAGGGAAAGACTACCCACTCCAGTAAGGCCTGGAGAATTCCATGGACTGCGTACCCATGGGGTCACAAAGAGTCAAGCATGACTGAGTGACTTTCACTTCTTCAATTCTTCAACCAGATATTTTGAAGCTGAATAATAAATGACTGGGCTTCCCAGGTGGTGCTAGTGGTAAAGAACCTGTCTGCAAGTGCAGGATATGTAAGAGACTTGGGTTCAATCCCTGGGTCCGGAAGATCCCCTGGAGGAGTACATGGCAACCCACTTCAGTATGCTTGCCGGGAGAATGCTATGGACAGAGGAGCCTGGTGGGCTACAGTCCATAGGGTCACAAAGAGTCAGACATGACTGAGGCAACTTAACATGCACAATACAATGAGCAAACTGAAGAATTCAACACAGAGACTCAACAACAGACTTGACCAAGGGAAAAAAAGAAAAAAGAACCAATGTGTTAGAAGCAAGATTAGTTGAAATCATCCAAATAGAGGAGCCAAAAGAGAATGAAAGGAATATAGAAAGCCAGTGGACACCATAAAGAGAAACAATGTACGGACCGGAGTCAGAGCAGAAGAAGTGAAGGAGAAAAGAATTAAGGGCTGAGGACTTCCCTGGTGGGGTAGTGGTTAAGAATCCACCTGCCAGTGCAGGGGACATGGGTTCAATCCCTGGTCTAGGAGATGCCACAACCGCAGAGCAGCTACGCCAGCGTGCCCCAGCTGCTGAAACGTGCGCACCCAGAGCCTGTGCTCTGCACCAAGAGAAGCCCCTGCAGTGAGAAGCCTGTGCACTGCAGCGAGGAGCAGCCCCTGCTCACCGCAGCTAGAGAAAGCCCGCGGGCAGCAAGGAGACCTAGCACAGCCAAAGTAAATAATTAAAACAGAAAGAAAGACAGGCTGCGAATTTCCAAACCTGGGGAAAGATCTGGACATCTAAGTTCAAGAAGCTAATAAGTCACCCCAAAATTTCAAGCCAAAACAACCTTCTCCAAGATGCACAGAGTAGACCATCCAAAAGCAAAGACAGAGAGATTCTAAAAGTCTAAAAAGAAGAATAAATTCTGTCACCGAAGAGGACTCCCATAAGGACATCAGCAGATTTGTCCAAAGAAACCCTGCAGACCATGAGGAAGG
Organism: Capra hircus; assembly: GCF_001704415.2. Lineage (NCBI taxonomy): Eukaryota > Metazoa > Chordata > Mammalia > Artiodactyla > Bovidae > Capra > Capra hircus. Next base: position 5,469 of record NW_017213760.1, on the reverse strand, counting down.
ATTCGTAACACTCTCCACCCTCACTCAGGGGAAAGCAGCTCCAGGGAGGGACAGGAGAGGGCACGGAGAAAGGGCTCCCTACAGAGTCACAGCAGATCCTGGGAGGGCAAAGGACCATCCCAGGCCCCCAGCACATCAAGAAATGAGTCACAGGGACTGGGGCAGGGACTTGGGAACTTATACACGTGGGGCTGCACGTCAACTGACATTTACAAACAGAGGGATAAGTCATTCATTGGAAGGACTGATGTGGAAAGCTAAACTCCAATACTTTGGCCACCTGCTGTGAAGAGCTGAAACATCAGAAAAGACCCTGAAGCTGGGAAAGAGAGAAGATGGGAGGAGAAGGGGACGACAGAGGATGAGATGGTTGGATGGCGTCACCAACTCAATGGACATGAGTTTGGGTAGACTCCGGGAGTTGGTGATGGACAGGGAGGCCTGGCGTGCTGTGGTCCATGGGATCACAGAGTCAGACACCAGTGAGCGACTGAACTGAACTGAACAGAACAGACAAGAAGTCCCCTCTCCTGGATGCGGGCTTCTCTGCTCCCTATGGACACCTGGTGGGAACAGGTGAGGCAAGCAGGCAGAGCCTCTCACAGAGCCCAGTGCTGGGCAGACATGGCAACAAGCAGAGGGGAGCCCGAGAGATGAGGGAGAGGAGCCAGAAAGAGGCAGGCAGGTGCACGATTATCTCTGATCCAGTTACATGCAGCGGCCGTGACACCCAGCCCTGTGGACACCCTGTGTGCTTCACAGACCAACGGACTCAGTCCCTGCTCAGCAGCTCTGTTCCTCTCACTCAGACACGCTCCACCTCCCCTCTCACACACACACACACACAGGCTCACACACTCCCCTCCCCACACACACAGACTCACACACCCTCACACACTCCTCACACACTCCTCACACATTCCTCACTCATCCTCACTCACCCACACATACTCCTCACACACCTTAATACATCACTTGCATACTCCTCACACTCTCCACAAACAAATACTCTTCATACTCACATACAACTTCACACACACACACCCTCACACACTCCTCACCTGCACACATACACACACATATACACACACAAGCACAGAGCCTACAGGAGCGAAGACACAGGAAACACAGGGACCCAGGGGCAGTGCTCACACACCAGGCACGTGGAGCCTGTGGGAACAGCCCAGAGTTCCCGCTGGGGTCAGTCGCTGGACCTTCCACACACTGGGAGCCACTGGGACCCTAGAAGCTCCCTGAGGACAAAAGTGACTGTGGAGGGGACTCAGGCTGACCCAGCTCAGTCCAGACAAAACCTCAGTGCTCTGTAAAATCTGCCGCTATGACCAGTGGACGCCCCCCATAGGAGAGGGACCAGTATTCACATCAGCATGGTTCTTTTTTGGTCAGAAACACTGAGGCTCAGCTCCAGAACTCCAGACTCCTGCCTGATGTGGACCCAGGACAGAGGGGCAGCTCTTACCTTGACCACCCACCATGGTGCCGAGGAGGAGGACACAGAGTCCCCGCAGGGAGAGGCGTCTGCCCAGAGCCATCCTGACCCCACGTTCTCAAGGTCACCGTCCCAGCTGCAGGATCAGCCTGTGAGGAGGCGTCAGGGTGCCGACCAGGGTCTATATAGACCACCCCTTACACCCTCCCTCCTGAGAGCCAATAGCGACACCTCTCACCATTTCAGGCACTATTGGAGGCTGCATCTGCCCCTTTCTGAAGCTCAAACACCAATGAGCTTCTGAATTTTCCACATCTCCTTATATGAGCAACACGGTCCTTTGACTTCTCACGGTCCTGAGAGCCAGGTCCCATGACTGGGACTGGGATAGAAAAGTTGCATCAAAAATCATGAGTGCCTTTCTTCTCCCCTGATCACCCTGGTCAATATCTGAAGACTATGAGATCTCACAGGGTCTGGGTATGGGATCTGTGGACCTGTGGAGAATAACTTTTTTAGAATCAAGTATTGATCTTCCCCGGCACTGAGCTCAGAGTGGAAGCAGAGAACTACAAGAAGTCTTTTTTTTTTTTTTTTTTAGTTTTTTAGCTTTTTAATTTGATATATAGCATACATACAAAAAGTGCCCAAAGCATAAATTATCAGTGCAGTGAATTAGTATAAATTGAAAATCAATATGTGCATAGGTATGTATGTATATGCATATATATGCTTTTGAGAAGCACACCTTGAAATATGAGTGTATTTATCAGGTCAGCAGAAAATGAGGACAGGAGTACAGGAATTCACAGGTGACTGTGAAGGCATGAAGTGAGACCCATCAAGTTGGGGGATGAGATTGCAGGGTTTTCCTCCTTCTCAGAGTGCCTGGAGACTGGGTCCTGGAGCAAGTGCCTGCATGCTGAGTCGTGTCTGACTATTTGCAACCCATGGACTGTAGCTCGCCATCCTCCTCTGTCCAATGGATTTCCCAGGCAAGAATACTGGAGGGAGTTGCCATTTCCTTCTAAAGGGATCTTTCTGACTCAAGGATCAAATCTGCTTCTCCGGCATTGGCAGGTGGGTTCCCTATAGGGACATTCAGACGTGTTAAATCCCCTTCCCTTTATTGCATTTCATTTTATGTGAAGTATCTCTTTCAGCTAGTCACTAAATGATGCTGACAGAGAGAAAGAGATTGCTCTTAAAGGAAACAAAGAGAAAGTAGGAGTCGTCATTCAACTCTAGCCCACCAAATTAGGAGCAGGGATCTCTAGAAGAAAACAGGGGCCTTCACTGATGGCTCAACAGGAAAGAGTCTCCCCACAAAGCAAGAGATGTGGATTCAATCCCTGGGTCGGGAAGATCCCCTGGAGAAGGAAATGGCAACCCACTCCAGTATTCTTGCCTGGAGAATTCTGCAGACAGAATGGCCTGGCCAGCTACGGTCCACCGTGTCGAAATGAGTTGGGCATGACTAAGTGATTAAACAATGAAAACAAGAAAATTCTACTTTAGAAAGACTAAAGTTTTCTAAACCTCACATGTACCCCCTTTATATGCTGAGAGTATGGTTTGATAAGAATCAGGATACATTTGTATTTTAAACCATAACTAAAGAAGACACAAAATATAATTTAAGGGAACAGCTTCAGAGAGATGGGGAAATAGAAAGTCTGCTACATGAGGGCTGCAGGCAGGGGGCAAAGAAGGGGTGAGTGAAGCAGAGAAGAGAAAGGGGTTCAGGCTGCCTGAAACCTCCAATGAACCCACCTCCTCTGTTCTGCATTTAAGAGGAAAGGTGGTAGCAAGAATGGAAGCCTAGGTGGGTTGAGGGGACCAGATCCAAGCAGAAGGGATGATGTCCAGTGTAGCCATTGCTGCCTTGTTCTGTTTCCACTCATCAGAGAAGCTCCCAGATGCTCCCCCAGAAGGTACCCCAGGGATGAATAGAGAGACTGAGAAGGGCCATAAGGGCTGCAAGATAGAGCTCTCTGATCGAAATTCAAGGTCACCAATGTGCTGCCCCCTTTCCTCATGCCCCCTCAGGCTCAAGATTCCCATGATGCAGCCCTGTGGTCCACACAAGCCCACCCTGAGGCCCCCTCACCCTGACTCCGTCTTTTCAGCACAGACGTGGAAGGAAGCATCTGTGACACACAGACCCCAGAGGCCCCACGGAGCTGAGAGACGGCTTCAGGAGCCGCCCACGGCCCCCTTAAGGCCTCAGTAGGGCCAACACTGAGGGCAGCTGCAGGTTAGTCCACAGCCCTGCCACATCCCCACCAGAGGGACCCCTCATCCCAGGCAGCAGACACAACTTCCCTGTCCCGCCATGCCTGTCCTTCCTATTGAGACTTGGGAGAAAAGACAGTTGAACACATGCTTTTCTTCCTCAAAATAGCCTAATATTTACCCATCACTGATGCAAGAATCACTTCCTTGTCATCTGGTCCTCTCACTCTCAAGCCCCATGACTGTACCTGACCCACCTCCTTCTATATCTGGACCTTTAACAGATTGATGATAAAAACTGATTATAAATATGCAAAATCAAAATTTAAACTCAGTTGCTGAAGTAAGACCAGGATCTGCTGAGTCACTTGGAACTGATGCTCTACTCCCTCTGGGCCCAGAGTCATCATTCCTTACCCAGTTATGGACTCCACACCATCACCAGAAACCACCAGACAGACACCTAGAACACAGGACATGCTTCCTGGGGTCCAGTATCCCTCCCACAGGATGACACAGGGATGTGTTTAGTGAACCAGGTACACATGGTCTCAACTTGGGATGGAGATCTCACAGGGAAGATGCTGTCAGCAGCTCCAGACACTTTATAGAAAGAGGTAGGCTATAAGGAGTGGCAAACTCAGGGCTGGCAGCCTGTCCCCACAGCACCCTCTACCCCAGAGCTGGGGTGCAGGGTCAACATGGACCAACTCACCCTTGGATGAAGCTACATCTTTCTGACACATAAAGAAATCTCAGTATCCAATCTCATCAAAGATTTGAAGGAGGAAAGTTTTAGGGAGGACACTAACCCAGCTGTGTCCACAATGAACATGAGAGAGTGCAGTACAGGGGTCAGGAAAACAGGCTCGGGAGACAGACTGCCTGGTCTTGACTCACAGTTTAGCCACATGCCAAGTGTGGGCCTTGAACAGGGTTCTTACACTCTCTGATTAGTAAAGGAGGGTTATGATCCTACCAAGATGACTGATTTTGGTGAGGATTAAGTGAGTTGGCATTAGGGTGTGATATGACAACACTAGTTAACAGTAGTACATGTGCTGATGCTGATGTGCTCATTCGTGGCCAACACCTTGAGACCATGCCAGGTTCCTTTGTCCATGGAACTTTCCAGGCAATAGCAGTAGCACATAGTAGTAGTATTATGTACTACTGTTAGCTTGTTTTTCTGATGGCTCAGATGATAAAGAATCTGCCTGCAATGCAGGAGATCTGAGTTCGATCCCTGGGTCAGGAAGATTCTCTGGAGAAGGAAATGACAACCCACTTCGTATTCTTTCCTGGGAAATCCCATGGACAGAGGAGCCTGGAGGGGCCACAGTCCATGGAGTCGCAATGAGTTGGTCACAGCTGAGCGACTAACACACACACACACACACACACACACACACACACACACACACGTAGTAGTAGTAGAGAGGCAGTGTTGGGGCCATCTCCCACCATCCCATCCCAGGAATCCCAGGACTCTAGAACAGGAATTCAATTCTGTTACCTGGAGCCTTGACTGAGGCTGTCAGAGCTCTCCCAGGAGCCACATGCTGTGATGGTCATTGGTGCCATTCAGAGTTTGAGTCTTCCATACATCACCCCTTCTCTCTGTGCCCATGTAACTGCTCAAGAACCTCGACCTTGCCATTGGTGAGCTTTTGTGAAATAAGCTGTTTACTTAATCATTTTACTTTATAAACTCGAATGTACTTGGTAAAACATTTTGTGTCTAATTCACTTCCACATCCCCAATGCTTGGCTAACTAAAAATC
>NW_017213759.1:0-24949 GCF_001704415.2 Capra hircus | reverse complement strand
CGCTAACATTTACTTCGGGCACGTGGTCCATGGAAAGTTTGTGAACAGAAACTCTAAAATTTGCTCCACTTGCTTAGAGTTCCCTGTAGCTCAAACGGTAAAGACTCTGCCTGCGATGCAGGAGACCAGGGTTCCATCCCTGGGTTGGGAAACTCCTCTGGAGAAGAGAGTGGCAATCCACTCCAGCATTCTTGCCTGGAGAATTCATGGGCAGAGAAGTCTGGCAGTACAGTCTGTGGGGTCACAAAGAACGGATATACAACTGAGTGACTACACACACACACACACACACACACACACACACACACACACAGACGAGTAGAAGCAAAATAAACTCAATTCCTGGTAATCAATTTAAACTTGAGGGAAAAATGAAAACGTTTTACTGAGAATAAAGGCAAAAGTGATTGTATTTCTGTAACGTGGCTTAGTCCTTATCTTTGTTTCAGTTCAGTTCAGTTCAGTCGCTCAGTCATGTCTGACTCTTTGCGACCCCATGAATCGCAGCACGCCAGGCCTCCCTGTCCATCGCCAACTCCTGGAGTTCACTCAGACTCACTCATCGAGTCCGTGACACCATCCAGCCATCTCATCCTCTGTCGCCCCCTTCTCCTCCTGCCCTTCAATCCCCTCCCCAGCATCAGAGTCTTTTCCAATGAGTCAACTCTTCACATGAGGTGGCCAAAGTACTGAAGTTTCAGCTTTACCATCATTCCTTCCAATGAACACCCAGGGCTGATCTTCTTTAGAATGGACTGGTTGAATCTCCTTGTAGTCCAAGGGACTCTCAAGAGTCTTTTTCCAACACCACAGTTCAAAAAGCATCAATTCTACGGTGCTCAGCTTTCTTCACAGTCCAACTCTCACATCCATACATGACCACTGGAAAAACCATAAGCCTTGACTAGATGGACCTTGTTGGCAAAGTAATGTCTCTGTTTTTGAATATTCTATCTAGGTTGGTCATAACGTTCCTTCCAAGGAGTAAGCCTCTTTTAATTTCATGGCTGCAATCACCATCTGCCAGTGATTTTGGAGCCCCCCTAAATAAAGTTACACTGTTTAGGCCTAAGGAGTAAGCCTCTTTTAATTTCATGGCTGCCAATCACCATCTGCAGTGATTTTGGAGCCCCCCTAAATAAAGTTACACTGGTTTAGCCTACCCGTATTCTTGCCTGGAGAAACCCATGGACATAGGAGCCTGGCAGCGTACAGTCCATGGGGTTGCCAAGAATCGAACAGGACTGAAGCAACTTATCATGCTTGCACACATGAAAACGACTAAAGAAGAAACATCAAAACCCATTTCCAGCCCCCTGCCCTCAGCTTTCTGTCCAAAGGGGAGTGAGCAGACCATTTAAGGGGAAGAGCTCCAGGCAGGCAGCATGGAGATGGGCTTCCACATCTTCTAAAGACTGTAAGCTCACGTGTTCCCCCCCTTTACTGGACAGATGGACTCAGGACCTCTGGAGTCGGGAGTCTGCACAAGTCAGCTGAGTCAATTTTGGCTCAGCCTAAAACCCTCTCTTTCCTACTTTTTCTTCAGTCATTCAATCATACACCTGAATTAAAAGTATTTATTCTCAATAAAGTTGGGGTAAAAAGGAAAAAAAAAATGTTCTTGTCGGTTGAATAATTAAGGCCTCCCAATAGATTGTACACATGTTTTTAGAAAGAGGCCTTAGAAGGCATCACTACAAACAAAGCTAGTGGAGGTGATGGGAATACCAGTTGAGCTATTTCAAATCCTGAAACATGATGCTGTGAAAGTGCTGCACTCAATATGCCAGCAAATTTGGAAAACTCAGCACTGGCTGCAGGACTGGAAAAGGTCAGTTTTTATTCCAATCCCTAAGAAAGGCAATGCCAAAGAATGCTCAAACTACTGCACAAAATTGCACTCATCTCACACGCTAGTAAAGTAATGCTCAAAATTCTCCAAGCTAGGCTTCAGCAATATGTGAACCGTGAACTTCCTGATGTTCAAGCTGGTTTTAGAAAAGGCAGAGGAACAAGAGATCAAATTGCCAACATCCGCTGGATCATGGAAAAAGCAAGAGAGTTCCAGAAAAACATCTATTTCTGCTTTATTGACTATGCCAAAGCCTTTGACTGTATGGATCACAATAAACTGTGGAAAATTCTGAAAGAGATGGGAATACCAGACCACCTGACCTGCCTCTTGAGAAACCTATATGCAGGTGAGGAAGCAACAGTTAGAACTGGACATGGAACGACAGACTGGTTCCAAATAGGAAAAGGGAGTACATCAAAGCTATATATTGTCACCCTGCTTATTTAACTTATATGCAGAGTCCATCATGAGAAATGCTGGGCTGGAAGAAGCACAAGCTGGAATCAAGATTGCAGGGAGAAATATCAATAGCCTCAGATATGCAGATGACACCACCCTTATGGCAGAAAGTGAAGAAGAACTCAAAAGCCTCTTGATGAAAGTGAAAGAGGAGAGTGAAAAAGTTGGCTTAAAAACTCAACATTCAGGAAACAAAGATCATGGCATCTGGTCCCATCACTTCATGGGAAATAGATGGGGAAACAGTGGAAACAGTGTCAGATTTTATTTTTCTGAGCTCCAAAATCACTGCAGATGGTGATTGCAGCCATGTTGATAAAGGTCAGGACTGCTGACCCCCGCGTGACTCTGTATTCACCCCTATGTGTAACAAAAATTATATAAGCAAACCTAAAAATAAAAGAAATGGGATCAGTTTCTGAAAAAAAAAAAAAAAAAAGAGACGCTTACTCCTTGGAAGGAAAGTTATGACCAACCTAGATAGCATATTCAAAAGCAGAGACATTACTTCGCCGACTAAGGTCTGTCTAGTCAAGGCTATGGCTTTTCCAGTGGTCATGTATGGATGTGAGAGTTGGACTGTGAAGAAACCTGAGCACTGAAGAATTGATGCCTTTTTTAAAATTATTATTTTACTTTACAATACTGTATTGGTTTTGCCAGAACTGATGCTTTTGAACTGTGGTGTTGGAGAAGACTCTTGAGAGTCACTTGGACTGCAAGGAGATCCACCTAGTCCATTCTAAAGGAGATCAGCCCTGGGTGTTCGTTGGAAGGAATGATGCTAAAGCTGAAACTCCAGTACTTTGGCCACCTCATGTGAAGAGTTGACTCATTGGAAAAGACTCTGATGCTGGGAGGGATTGAGGGCAGGAGGAGAATGGGATGACAGAGGATGAGATGGCTGTATGGCATCACTGACTCGATGGATGTGAGTCTGAGTGAACTCCGGGAGTTGGCGATGGACAGAGAGGCCTGGCGTGCTGCGATTCATGGGGTCGCAAAGAGTCGGACACGACTGAGCGACTGAACTGAACTGAACCATAACTCTTTTATTCCCTGTCTACTCTTCATGTCTCCCTGCCTCCCTCTTTTTCTCTCTTTTTCTTTTTCTCTCTCTCTCTTCCTTTTCCTTACTTTTTTCTTTCTTTCAAATGGCTACTGAGTTACTACTATGTGTCAGGCATACATCCAGACCCTGGGGAACCAGTTAGGAACAGGGACGTAACCTTTCCCACCATGGAACATAATTCATAGTGAGGGTCGTGAACAAGAACAAACACGTACGAAGCATATGGGGTGATATATACCAAGGATATGGGGACAGAGACTGATAGTGAGGAAGGTTGTGGTTAGGGCAAGGCATTCTAATAGGAGACTTGCATGCAGTGAAGGAGAAAATTATGTGACTATTTAGGGGAAGGACATTCCAGGAAGTGAGAACAACAAGTGTAAAGACTCTAAGTTGGGACCATGTATCATGTGTTCATTGGACTATCAAGGAGAAAAGTGAGGCTGGGAGGGCTGAGGAGAGATAGTGTTGCAGGAAAAGAGCTCAGAGAGGTGCAGACAGGGAAAGAGATCATATGTGTATGTTCTGTTTGTCACTGAGTTAAATGGAATTTGAGGGCTCAGTTGTTAGTTAAGGTAGCATACATTTAACTGATGAGCAATGTATATTTTAAAAATCTGAAGCACTGTGATTAAATCTTAAATATAGGTACAGATTTTGTGTTTGCACAGTATTTTAAATATAAAATATTTAAATTAGAAGAAACTATAGTAATCATCAAGAATTCATAGATGAGTCAATCATGATTTAGAAAGAATATGTAATCACAATAATTTAAACAGAGCTGTAGCATTCAGTGTCAAACACTGCTGAATGCTATGCACGTTTAATCCTCACAGGGACTCAAGGGTAGGCATTATAATCCCCGTTTTATTTATTTTTTTTATAATCCCCATTTTAAAGATGAGGATACCAAGGCTGAGAGAAGTTAAATAACTTAGACAAGAACCAAGCCCTAATAAATGGCAGAGCCATGATTCAAAGGCATGGGCAATCTTCCTCTTGACTGGCAGCAAGATTGCTTGAAACAGAAGCCTTCTGATGATTAATGTTTTACTTTTAGATGCTTAAAATTCTAGCATCCAGACTCCTTGAGTTTTGGAACAAAGCCTTCTGTTTTTCCATTGCTAGACTCCAAAGCCTGGGATTTTGACTGCTATATGCTATTGCTTCTAAGTGCCGATGTGTTCCAAGTTGATAGTTGGAATAGTTGGGTATCAAACCACAAACCAAAACCATTATATTCCCAACGTGGTATCCTTTTCAGGATGCCACCCCACTCTTTGAAATCCACTCTCCTCTGACCAGCGAGCCCTGGACCACTCAGGGAGGTGAAAGGGGGCTGAAGACTTTCCTTCTGAGTTGCTCCTGTTGCCACAGCCCTGCTCTCAGATCACCGGGTCCTCTGACAGAACCAACCATAAGCGATTGCTTGAATTTTGGTCAAGGTCAACTTCACCTTTTCATTTGCCGCTAAATTACTTTGGATATTGGTCTAGGAAAGTTTCCAAATTAAACTACACAGAGATTAAGGAAAATAATTCTATCAATAATTTTTTTTCTGAAGAGTTATTAACTAGGGGAGAAACTGGAGGAAAGACAGAAGACAGAGCACATTTAATGGTGCAGATCAAACTGTTCTGCCAGAAATTCTTCCTTGTTTTTAATTCTTCTCTTTTCTCCAGAGACAACATTTTAAAGAACATTGAGAAGGAAGACATAAAAGACTAACATTGTTGGAGAAGAGAAATATGTGTTATCTGAGCAGAATAACCTGGACCATCATTTGTAAATGACATAATAATCATCAGAAATGCTGAAACCAAAGAATAGTAGGTTATAGCCTTCCAAAGTTTTCTTTGAGTTTCTCCTGTGTCTCTGTTTTATTTTTCTTGTGAAAGAAGACCATTATGCACACTTCCCAAAGGATTTGGGATAGTTGACTTGTTCTTTCTCTATCCACACCTGGCTAAATACCCGCTGTCATGGCACAGCTTGGGTAATACTTTGATTTATTGACCAACGGACTGGTCAAAAGAATGTATAAAGAATACAGTTAGTTCATTTTTCAGAAAGTCAAATGAACAATTAGATTACAGAAAGTTATAGCTTTTGATAGTTAGAAAATTGACTTAGCAATACCACACCTAGACATTTATACTCAGGAAGTAATGGAACAAATGAAGCAGTAAATGCAAAATTGTTCATTGAAGAGTTGTTTATAATAGAAAAAATGGGAAAACCCTAAAATTTATAGGGAAATATATAAGGGAATTAAAAATGTTTAAAAAACAGATTGTGGGAGTGATGCCAGCAGAGTAAGATATTCCTCATTTTTTATACACTCACTGACCCTCCCACGGCAGTAATTTTGGCATCCATCCATAAACAAAAGAAGAAGTAAAGAGCCTCTTGATGAGAGTGAAAGAGGAGAGTGAAAAAACTGGCTTGAAACTCAACAGTCAGAAAACTAAGATCATGGCATCTGGTCCCATCACTTCATGACAAATAGAAAGGAAAAAAGTGGAAGCAGTGACAGATTTTTATTTTTTTTGGACTCCGAAATCACTGTGGACAGTGACTGCAGCCATGAAGTTAAAAGACGCTTGCTCCTTGGAAGGAAAGCTATGACAAACTGAGATAGCATATTAAAAAGCAGAGACATCAGTTTGCCAACACAGAACTGTATAATCAAAGCTATACTTTTCCCAGTAGTTATATACGGGTGTGAGAGTTGGACCCTAAAGAAGGCTGTGCACTAAAGATTGCTTTCAAAATGTGATGCTAGAGCAGACTCTTGAGAGTCCCTTGGATAGCTAGGAGATCAAAACAGTCAGTCCTAAAGGAAATAAAACCCTGGATACTCATTGAAAGGACTGATGCTAAACTCCAATAATTTGGCCACCTGATGTGAAGAGTCAACTCACTGGAAAAGACCCTGATGCTGGGAAAGGTTGCAGGCAAAAGGAGAAGGGGGTGGCAGAGGATGAGATGGTTATATAGCATCAGTTATTCAATGGACATGAATTTGAGCAAACTCTGGGAGATAGTAGAGGACAGAGGAGACTGATGTGCTACAGTCAAAGGGGTCGCAAAGAGTCAGACTCAACTTAGTGACTGAACAACAACCACAAAGAAAAATGTCTTTGTGGGAGGTAGTGATTCAGTATCAGCCAAAGAGGCTCATTTCTCTCTAGCCCTATCAGAGTACTGAATCAGAGTACATTAACTGTGAGCTGCAGAGCTGGGAGGTGAAAAGAGACTAGCAGGATTGGACAGATAGTTCTCTTGAAGGACATTTAAGAGATACAGATAATACTAAATGTGTCATGGATTCCACTAAAAGCCCTCCCATGAGCCACTGGGCATACCTCATTCACAGATCCCCTAGCTGGCCCATGGGCACCCCCAGTAGGTCCCATCCTCCTCCTACGCTGGCCCTGTGCCTGACCTCCCGTGTGTGCATCCAGCAGTGGTGAGGAAGCAAGTTTTGGCGGAGCATGTGTAGAAAGCCTGCCCAAATCTGTGGTCTAGGGAGATGTGACAAACTTGAGGTTTAGCGCCACCTTTGGGGAAAAAGAGGACCGTCAGCACTCAGAATGGTGCATTGCAGAAATTAGAGAAGCACATAAGCTTAGCAATTCTGCCACAGAAGGAGCAAGAAGCTGGGAGCACATATATCTGCAGAAGGTCTGAGAAAGCCTCAGAACTGCTTAGCAGGGCTGAGAGAAGGTATTTCTCTCCTAAAGTCAGTAAAGACTGGAGATTGTGACTACATCTTAAATGTGAAGATAGCAAAACTTAGAGGAACATGAAAAACCAAAGAAGCATGATATCACCAAAGAATCACAAAAATCTCCCAGTTACCAATCCCAAAGACATGGAGATCTGTGATTTACCCAAGAAAGAATTCAAAATAGTTTTAAGAAAACTCAATGAACTACAAGAAAACACAGAAAGACAATTTAATTAAATCAGGAAAACAATACAGAAACAAAATAAGAAGTTTAACAAAGAGATAGAAATTATAAAAACAACCAAACAGAAATTCTGGATCTGAAGAATACAGTGAAAGAATTGAAAAATGCAATAGAGAGCATCAACATCAGAAAGGTCAAGGAGAAGAAAGAATCCATGAGATAAAAGAAATGTTGAAATTATACAGTCAGAGGAGAACAAACAAACAAAAGAATAAAGAAAACGTATGTGATATCATCAAAAGAACCGCTTTGTGAATTAAATGGAGTTCTAGAAAAACAAAGAAGGAGAAGGGGCAGAAAGCTTATTTAAAGACATAGTGGCCCCAAACTTCCAAAATCTGGAAAGATATTTGGGTATCCTAGCTCATGAAGCTTATAGGCCACCAAACCAAATCAACAAAGAGATCCTTTCCAAGGTACATTATAATACAGCTGTAAAAAACAAAAGATGAGAGGAAATCTTAAAAGCAGCAACAGAAAGGAAAAGAAGCTTGTAACTTAAAGGCATTCCCTTATAAGGCTGTCAGCAGATTTCTCAGCATAAACCTTACAGACAGAGGAGTGAGGTAATATATTTAAGCACTGAAAGAAAAAAAAAAAAAAAGCAACTACAACCAAGAATATACAGTGAGGTCATCCTTCAGAAATGAAGGAGAGATTAAGAGACTTTACCAGACAAAAGATGAGGGAATTCATTGCCACTGCTGCTGCTGCTGCTGCTGCTGCTGCTGCTGCTGTGTCGTTTCAGTTGCGTCCGACTCTGTGCGACCCCAGAGATGGCAGCCCACCAGGCTCCCCAATCCCTGGAATTCTCCAGGCAAGAACACTGGAGTGGGTTGCCATTTCCTTCTCCAAATTATGAAAGTGAAAAGTGAAAGTGAAGTCACTCAATTGTGTCCAACTCCTAGCGACTCCTTGGACTGCAGCCTACCAGCCTCCTCCATTAATGGGATTTTCCAGGCAAGAGTACTGGAGTGGGGTGCCATTGCCTTCTTCCCATTACCACTGGAAATACCCTATAAGAAATGCTGAAAGGAGCAACAAGAGAAAAACAACTTGTACAAGGGAAACCCCATAAGACTATCAGCAGATATTTCACCAGAAACCTACAAGCCAGAAGAGAATGGTGTGACATATTCAAAAAACTAAAAGGAAAAAATCTCCCTATCAAGAATTCTGTACCCATCAAAGTTATCATTAAGAACTAGAGGAGAGATTAAGAGCTTCCCACATAAGCTTTTGGAGTTCATTATCACTAAACCAGCCCCACAAGAAATGTTAAAGAGATTTCTTTAACCTGAAAAGAAATGACACTACTAGTGAGAAAGCACACTAGTGAGAAAGTAAAAATCTCACTCACAATATTAATATATAACATAATGATATATAATTATTATTATATATAATAAATAGTGGAGCAATCACATAAAATAAGTATGAAGGTTATGAGACAAAAGTAGTATGTTAACTAAAATGACAATCTTTAGTTAAGGGATACATAAAATTAAAATGTGTAAAATTTGTCATCAATAGTATAAAATGGGGCAGGGAGTAAAAAGATAAAGCTTTGGAATATGTTCAAATTTAAGTTTCTTCCAACTTAAACTGCTATTAACCTAGGATGTTATATGTGAACCTCACAGTAACCACAAATAAAAAACTTTTAGTAAAAGCACAAAGAAAATGAGAAAGTAGTCTAAACATGACACCATCAAAATGCCAAAGAAGACAGAAAGAGAAAGGAACTATTAAAAAGTCAGAAAACACTAAATAAGATGTTATTACTAAATTTTTACTTATCAACAATTAATGTAGACAAATATAAGACATGACATCATAAAACTAGAAGCTAATATCAGCAAAACATTCTCTGACATAAATCATACCGATGTTTTCTTAGGTCAGTCTCCCAATGCAATAGAAATAAAAGCAGAAACAAGCAAATGAGACCTAACAAAATGTGCTTTTGTACACCAAACATAAACAAAATGAAAAAACAGCCTACAGAATGGAAGAAAATAATTGCAAACAATGCAACAAAAACTTAAACTACAAAATGCACAAAAGCTGTTTGCAGCTCAGAAACAGAAAAACAAACAACCCAGTCAAAAAATGGGCTGCTGCTGCTGCTGCTGCTAAGTCGCTTCAGTCGTGTCTGACTCTGTGCGACCCCATAGACGGGAGCCCATCAGACTCCCCCGTCCTTGGGATTCTTCAGGCAAGGACACTGGAGTGGGTTGCCATTTCCTTCTCCAATGCATCAAAGTGAAAAGTGAAAGTGAAGTTGCTCAGTCATGTCCGACTTAGCGACCCCATGGACTGCAGCCTACCAGGCTCCTCCATCCATGGGATTTTCCAGGCAAGAATGGGCAGAAGACCTAAAGAGACATGGTGGTTATTGGGGCTGGGAAATGGGAGAAATGGAGAGATGTTGGTCAAAGGTCACAAACTTTAAGTAATAAGATAAGTTTTGGGAATCTAAAGTACAAGATGGTTATATACATAATATAACAGTTAACAATATTGTATTATATACTTGAAAGTTGTTGAGAGAGTAAATCCTAAATATTCTCACCAAAAAAAGGACATGATAATCATGTGAAGTAAGACATATAAACTAATACTACTGTGTATAATCCTTTTACAATATGTAAGTTTGTCAAATCAATATGTTGCACACCTTGATTTATTCAATGTTATTTGTCAATTATGTTTCCATAAAGCTGGAAAAATTATAGTTTATTCATTTAATGGAACCTTACCTAGCCATGAGAAACTAATTTTGATATGTATTTGTTTGGATGAAGAAATTTCATGATATATTGTTAAGGAAGAAAGCAGATTTTACATGTGTTTTATATTTAATATAGAGTAGCTGTGGAATTCTTTGGGCAATTAGGGCATAATGTTCATCCTGATCATCTATACTTTTATTTTGCTGCTGAAAACTTAGATTAAAAAGGTTTAATTAGCATTAAACAAAATTTTTAAAAACCATCTCCCATGATATTTCCTGATTTCCTTTTATCCAAGTAAGACACATTTGTATGTGAATTATGAGTAGAAATAAAATATTGTTTTTGAGTAAAGTTCTCTAATGTCTTGGTATTTAAATGTAGGAAGAGGTTTTTAAAATAAATGTCAATCTATGTTACCTCTTTGCTCAAAACTCTCCAAAGGCTTCACACGTTACTCTGAGTAAGAGTCACATGACATTAAAATGCCCCACAAGGTCCAATCTGAGGTGACCCTCGACTGCTTGTTTGACTTCGTCTCCGGTACTCTCCCCTCACTTGCTCTGTTCCAACCACACTGATCTTGCTGTTCCTAGAGCTCTCCAACCTTGTTCCTTCCTTAGGGCTTTTGTACTTGCTGATCCCTTCATTGGGATGTTGTTGTCCCAAACCCTGCATCTTTCACGCCTTTGCTTAAATATCTTCTCAGTTCAGTTCAGTTCAGTTCATTTGCTCAGTCCTGTCCGACTCTTCGGGACCCCATGAACTGCAGCACGCCAGGCCTCCCTGTCCATCACCAACTCCCTGAGTTTACCCAAACCCATGTCCATTGAGTCGGTGATGCCATCCAGCCATCTCATCCTCTGTTGTCTCCTTCTCCTCCTGCCCTCAATCTTTCCCAGCATCAGGGTCTTTTCAAATGAGTCAGCTCTCCGCATCAGGTGGCCAAAGTATTGGAGTTTCAGCTCCAACATCAGTCCTTCCAATGAACACCCAGGACTGATCTCCTTTAGGATGGACTGGTTGGACCTCCTTGCAGTCCAAGGAATTCTCAAGAGTCTTCTCCAACACCACAGCTCAAAAGCATCAATTCTTCAGTGCTCAGCTTTCTTTATAGTCCAACTCTCACATCCATACATGACTACTGGAGAAACCATAGCCTTGAGTAGATGGACCTTTGTTGGCAAAATAATGTCTCTGCTTTTTAATAAACTGATTGCCATACTTATACAGTAAACTTTAATACTGGGTACTTTATTATTGTTTTTCAAGATGCTTTTAGCTGTTCTAGGCTCTGTGCTTCTTCATATAAATTTTCAAATAAGCTTGTATATATGTGTAAAAAACCTTGCTGGAACTTCGACAGGATTTAGATTATGCCTATAGATCAGGGGAGAATTAACATCTCTCTGTGTGGGTTTTCTAGTATTGCCAATGGAATGTCTTAATATAAAAAGTGAGTATTTCAGCATCAGATGTTTAAATTATACTTTTCTCTGTAGCAAGTAAAATAATTTTTGAGTATTAAAATAAATAAATACAACAATTTGATGTTTCCCAACAAGAATCTAACCCAAAGAACATTAACACAAGACAAAAAGAAAATTAATGTGTTTTTGGCAAGTATTACAGGAAGGAACTGCCTAATACACATAAAGGATGACCCTACTCATCCAGTATAAATATAATACATGGACACAGTCTCTCTTTTTATTTATTTGCATCTTTAATTTCTCACAGGTAATTTTATTAACTGTGCTAGATGAATTCTAATAGTCATAGAACCTCACATAGTTTGTTTGTCAATAAAATACAAAAGTACATCTTTGGGGGCAGTCCTGTAGTATACTGGGATAAAATATGACTATAAGTGTATCCTTTTGACAATGGAATAGATAAAAGTAGTTTGCAAACCACTTTCTATGTTAGTGGCATGTGGCTGGATCTCCTTGCAGTCCAAGGGATTCTCAAGAGTCTTCTCCAACACCACAGTTCAAAAGCATCAATTCTTCAGTGCTCAGCTTTCTTTATAGTCCAACTCTCACATCCATACATGACTACTGGAAAAACCATAGCCTCGACTAGACGGACCTTTGTTGACAAAGCAATGTCTCTGCTCTTTAATATGCTATCTAGGTTGGTCATAACTTTCCTTCCAAGGAGTAAGCATCTTTTAATATCATGGCTGCAATCACCATCTGCAGTGATTTTGGAGCCCAGAAAAATAAAATCTGACACTGTTTCCCCATCTATTTGCCATGAAGTGATGGGACCGGATGACATGATCTTAGTTTTTTGAATATTGAACTTTAAGCCAACTTTTTCACTCTCCTCTTTCACTTTCATCAAGAGGCTCTTTAGTTCTTCTTCACTTTCTGCCATAAGGGTGGTGTCATCTGCATATCTGAGGCTATTGATATTTCTCCCAGCAATCTTGATTCCAGCTTGTGCTTCTTCCAGCCCAGAGTTTCTCATGATGTACTCTGGATATAAGTTAAATAAGCATGGAGGAGAGAGGGAAAGATGGTGGAGGAATAGGACGGGAAGACCACTTTCTCCCTCACAAATTCCTCAAAAGAACATTTCAATGCCGAGCAAACTCCACAAAACAACTTCTGTAGGCTGGCAGAGGACATCAGGCAACCAGAAAAGCAGACCATTGTCTTCAAAAACAGGTAGGAAAAAATATAAAAGACGAAAAAGGAGACAAAGGAGGTGGGGAGGGAGCTCCGTCCTGGGAAGGGAAGCCCGTCCCGGGAAGGGAATTTTAAGAAGAGAGGTTTCCAAACACCAGGAAACACTCTCTCTGCTGAGTCTGTGGCAAGCCTTGGAAACACAGAGGGCAACATAACAGGAAGGAAAAATAGATAAATAATTAAAACCAACAGATTACAAGCCCAACAGTAACTCCCCCAGCGGAAAAGCAGCACAGACGCCTGCATCCGCCATTGGGAAGTGGGGGCAGGGCAGGGACGCGCGGGAGGCGCGGGCTGCAGAGCTTTGTAAGAATCGGGCAGGAACGCCCCACGCGCAACCAGAACGATCTAATGTGGGCTAGCAAACCAGACTGTGGGATAGCTACCACGCGAAAAGCTCGAACATAAGACACCGCCAGGACCGAGCACAGAACAAAGGACGGAACGGAAAAAGCCGGCTGCAGACCATCCCCCGCCGGGGACAGGCAGCCAGAGCCGTAAGGACTGGAAAGGGGCAATTGCAGACCCGGAGAGACTTTACTTACCTAACTGCAAGCAGGCTCCTTTGCTAAGACTTCTGGGGGTGCTGGACAGTCACAGTCTGCCTCACGGGGTGCACCAGCGGTCCACCCAGAGAGCTGAGCGGCAGAGGCGGAAAAGGTGACAAGCCGCGGCGATCGTGCTCGCCAAACTCCTGAGCTACTCGGACCTGGGAAGGGCACAAAGCGCAGTCCCAGCTGAATCTGTGCCTCTGAGGGCTGCCTGAGCGCTGAACCTGAGCGGCTTGGACCGGGGAAATGCACGCAGCCTAGGGCCAGCCCCAGACGGTTCCCAGCTGAGCATCGTAGAGCCAGAGCGGTTTGTGCGCCGCGAGAAAGGACAGGTCAAGTGGGGCTGAGATGCGGTGTGCACACGACAGTGCTGTGTGTTTGCAGCATCCCCCCTCCCCACAGCGTGACTGAACTAGTGAGCCTAAAAAACCAGCAAACAGAAGAAGTTAAACAGAGGGAACCACCTTGGAAGTGAGCCCACATGGCCCATAACATCAGAGAAGGGCTAGATATATTTTTAATATTTTTAAAATCATTCCTTTTTTTTTTTTTTTTGCTTTTTTGCTTTTTTTCTTTTTTTTTCTAGCTTTTTTTTAAATTGTTAAGTCTTCTATTTCTCCTCTAATTTTTATTTCTATAACCTATTATTACTATTTTTTTTTTTTTTAAGGCAAACACCATATATACTCTTTGGATGGTTGTTGGTGTGGTTTTTTTTTTTCTTTTGTTTGTTTGTTTTTTAATAATTTTTTTTCTTTCTTCCTTTTTCCTTCTGCTTTTCTTTAATATTGTATCTTTGAAAATCCAACCTCTACTCTAGATTTTTAATCTTTGCTCTTAGGTTTTTGTTGTCAATTTTGTACATTTAAAAACCCAAACTTCACTACCCAAGTTTACCTGAGAGCGAGATTACTGGCTTGACCACTCTCTCCTCCTCTGGACTCTCCTTTTTCTCCACCAGGTGGCCTCTGTCTCTTTTCTCCCCCATCTCTTCTCTATCCAACTCTGTGAATCTCTGTGTGTTCCAGACGGTAGAGAACACCTAAGGAACTGGTTACTGGCAGGATTTGTCTCTCTCCTACTCATTCCTCTCTCTTATCCTCCTGGTCACCTCTGTCTACTTCCTCCCTCTCCTCTTCCCCGTATAACTCTGTAAATACCTCTGAGTGGTCCAGACTATAGAGCGCACATAAGGAAGTGACTACTGACTAGCTTGCTCTCTCCTCTCTTGATCTCACCGCATCTCATTCCAGTTACCTCTAACTACCCCCTCCATCTTCTCTTCTCCTTGTAACTCAGTGAACCTCTCTGAGTGTCCCTCAATGTGGAGAAACTTTTCATCTTTAACCTAGATGTTTTATCATCGGTGCTGTATAGATGGAGAAGTCTAGAGGCTACTGTAAAAATAAAACTGAAAACCAGAAGCAAGAAGCTTAAATCCAAAGCCTGAAAACATTAGAGAACTCTTGAATTCAGGGAACATTAAGCAATAGGAGCTCATCAAATGCCTTCATACCTACACCGAAACCAAGCTCCACCCAAGGGCCAACAAGTTCCAAAACAAGACATACCACGCAAATTCTCCAGCAACACAGGAACACTCCCCTGAGCTTCAATATACAGGCAGCTCAAAATTATCCCAAAACCTTTGATGTCTCATAACCCATTACGGGTCACTCCACTGCACTCCAGAGAGAAGAAACCCAGCTCCACCCACCAAAACTCCAACACAAGCCTCCCTAACCAGGAAACCTTGACAAGCCACTGATAGAACCCCACCCAAAGTGAGGAAGCTCCATAATAAAGAGAACTCCACAAATTACCAGAATATAAAAAGGCCACCCCAAATGCAGCAATATAACCAAGATGAAGAGACAGAGGAATACTCAGCAGGTAAAGGAACAGGAGAGTTGCCCACCAAACCAAACAAAAGAGGAAGAAGTAGGGAATCTACCGGAGAAGGAATTCCGAATATTGATAGTGAAAATGATCCAAAATCTTGAAATCAAAATGGAAACACAGATAAATAGCCTAGAGACAAGGATTGATAAGATGCAAGAAAGGTTTAACAAGGACCTAGAAGAAATAAAAAAGAGTCAAAATATAATGAATAACGCAATAAATGAGATCAGAAACACTCTGGAGGCAACAAATAGTAGAATAACGGAGGCAGAAGATAGGATTAGTGAAATAGAAGATAGAATGGTAGAAATAAATGAATCAGAGAGGAAACAAGAAAAACGAATTAAAAGAAATGAGGACAATCTCAGAGACCTCCAGGACAATATGAAACGCTCCAACATTCGAATTATAGGAGTCCCAGAAGAAGAAGACAGAAAGAAAGATCATGAGAAAATCCTTGAGGAGATAATAGTTGAAAACTTCCCTAAAATGGGGAAGGAAATAATCACCCAAGTCCAAGAAACACAGAGAGTTCCAAATAGGATAAACCCAAGGCGAAACACCCCAAGACACATATTAATCAAATTAACAAAGATCAAACACAAAGAACAAATATTAAAAGCAGCAAGGGAAAAACAACAAATAACACACAAGGGGATTCCCATAAGGATAACAGCTGATCTTTCAATAGAAACTCTTCAGGCCAGGAGGGAATGGCAAGACATACTTAAAGTGATGAAAGACAATAACCTACAGCCCAGATTACTGTACCCAGCAAGGATCTCATTCAAATACGAAGGAGAAATCAAAAGCTTTACAGACAAGCAAAAGCTGAGAGAATTTAGCACCACCAAACCAGCTCTCCAACAAATTCTAAAGGATATCCTCTAGACAGGAAACATGAAAAGGGTGTATAAACCCGAACCCAAAACAATAAAGTAGATGGTAACGGGATCATACTTATCAATAATCACCTTAAACGTAAATGGGTTGAACGCCCCAACCAAAAGACAAAGACTGGCCGAATGGATACAAAAATAAGACCCCTCTATATGCTGCTTACAAGAGACCCACCTCAAAACAAGGGACACATACAGACTGAAAGTGAAGGGCTGGAAAAAGATATACCACGCAAACAGAGACCAAAAGAAAGCAGGAGTGGCAATACTCATATCCGATAAAATAGACTTTAAAACAAAGGCTGTGAAAAGAGACAAAGAAGGCCACTACATAATGATCAAAGGAACAATCCAAGAAGAAGATATCACAATTATAAATATATATGCACCCAATATAGGAGCACCACAATATGTAAGAGAAATGATAACAAGTATGAAAGGGGAAATCAACAATAACACAATAATAGTGGGAGACTTTAATACCCCACTCACACCTATGGACAGATCAACTAAACAGAAAATTAACAAAGAAACGCAAACTTTAAATGATACATTAGATCAGTTAGACCTAATTGATATCTATAGGACATTTCACCCCAAAACAATGAATTTCACCTTTTTTTCAAGTGCTCATGGAACCTTCTCCAGGATAGATCACATCCTGGGCAATAAATCTAAACTTGATAAATTCAAAAAAATCGAAATCATTCCAAGCATCTTTTCTGACCATAATGCATTAAGATTAGATCTCAATTATAGGAGAAAAACTATTAAAAATTCCAACATATGGAGGTTGAACAACACACTTCTGAATAACCAACAAATCACAGAAGAAATCAAAAAAGAAATCAAAATATGCATAGAAACTAATGAAAATGAAAACACAACAACCCAAAACCTGTGGGACACTATAAAAGCAGTGCTAAGAGGAAAGTTCATAGCAATACAGGCATACCTCAAGAAACAAGAAAAAAGTCAAATAAATAACCTAACTCTACAACTAAAGCAACTAGAAAAGGAAGAGTTGGAGAACCCCAGAGTTAGTAGAAGGAAAGAAATCTTAAAAATTAGGGCAGAAATAAATGCAAAAGAAACAAAAGAGACCATAGCAAAAATCAACAAAGCCAAAAGCTGGTTCTTTGAAAGGATAAATAAAATTGACAAACCATTAGCCAGACTCATCAAGAAGCAAAGAGAGAAAAATCAAATCAATAAAATTAGAAATGAAAATGGAGAGATCACAACAGACAACATAGAAATACAAAGGATCATAAGAGACTACTATCAGCAATTATATGCCAATAAAATGGACAACGTGGAAGAAATGGACAAATTCTTAGAAAAGTACAATTTTCCAAAACTGAACCAGGAAGAAATAGAAAATCTTAACAGACCCATCACAAGCACGGAAATTGAAACTGTAATCAGAAATCTTCCAGCAAACAAAAGCCCAGGTCCAGACGGCTTCACAGCTGAATTCTACCAAAAATTTCGAGAAGAGCTAACACCTATCCTCCTCAAACTCTTCCAGAAAATTGCAGAGGAAGGTAAACTTCCAAACTCATTCTATGAGGCCACCATCACCCTAATACCAAAACCTGACAAAGATGTCACAAAAAAAGAAAACTACAGGCCAATATCACTGATGAACATAGATGCAAAAATCCTCAACAAAATTCTAGCAATCAGAATCCAACAACACATTAAAAAGATCATACACCATGACCAAGTGGGCTTTATCCCAGGGATGCAAGGATTCTTCAATATCCGCAAATCGATCAATGTAATTCACCACATTAACAAACTGAAAAATAAAAACCATATGATTATCTCAATAGATGCTGAGAAGGCCTTTGACAAAATTCAACATCCATTTATGATAAAAACTCTCCAGAAAGCAGGAATAGAAGGAACATACCTCAACATAATAAAAGCTATCTATGACAAACCCACAGCAAACATTATCCTCAATGGTGAAAAATTGAAAGCATTTCCGCTGAAGTCAGGAACAAGACAAGGGTGTCCACTTTCACCGCTACTATTCAACATAGTTCTGGAAGTTTTGGCCACAGCAATTAGAGCAGAAAAAGAAATAAAAGGAATCCAAATTGGAAAAGAAGAAGTAAAACTCTCACTGTTTGCAGATGACATGATCCTCTACATGGAAAACCCTAGAGACTCCACCAGAAAATTACTAGAGCTCATCAATGAATATAGTAAAGTTGCAGGATATAAAATCAACACACAGAAATCCCTTGCATTCCTATACACGAATAATGAGAAAGTAGAAAAAGAAATTAAGGAAACAATTCCATTCACCATTGCAATGAAAAGAATAAAATACTTAGGAATATATCTACCTAAAGAAACTAAAGATTAGAGAAAAGCACAAACAACTTCACGGCAATAAATTTTAAAACAAAGTGGACAAATTCCTAGAAAAATGTTTACCCTAGCTGACTTAAGTTTTAAAAACCTGAATTGACTTATAACCAGTAAAGAAATTGAATCAGTAGTTACTTATCTTTCCACAAAGACAGCATCAGGCCAGAGACTTTTTCTTTTGAGATCTAGCAAAAGGAAGTCATAATTGCAATCTTAACCAAGTTATTTCACATACTTATCTATTTTACAAGGATGTACAATCTTGATGTCAAAAACCAAACAAAGAGTAGGAGGAAGGAAAATTGCGGGCTAATTTTATTAATTAAAAATGGCTATAAAAATTCTGAACAGACTTATAAATCCAGTAGTGTATTAAAAAGTATAATATGTAGATTATTCAGTGTTATATATAAATATCTTTCACCATATTATGAATTAAAATATTAGCCCATAAAGGAAAAGATCAATTGTAATGCTTATATTAAAATTAAGCTCTGCTACAGAAAGATAAAATTAAGATCTGCTTATCAAAGTATATCTTAAACACAAGATTCAACTTGAGAGAAAAAACATTCAACATGTATAACTGACAAATAAATGTTGCCTAAAATGTACTAATTCCTTTAAAAAGATGGACAAGTAAAAGGAAAATAATCAAACAGAAAAATTGGCCAGCAACATGAGCAGGTGTTGCCCTGAAGAAGAAACAGAAAAAAACTAAAAAATTATGAAAAGATGCTCAACTTCGAGTAATCAGGTAAATGCAAATAGAATTACAATGAGGTACAATGAAGCGCTGTTTTGTATCCATTATAATAACAAAAAATAAAATGTACATTACCAAGGCCTGCTTAGGTTGTAGATAATTGCTGAGGATGTGGATAAAGCAGAAATTCTCATACACTGATGATTGAAATATAAATTGGTACGAAATATTGGAAGATAATTTGAAATTATCTAGTAATACTAAACATGTGTAAATCCACAATATAATAATTAACTCCTACCTCTATGCCTAGGAAAAAGTCTTGCACCTGGGGATTAGGAGACACATCAATTAGCACACAGAGAACAGAAAGTGAAACAAGAAGTTTGTGGAGGACTGGGTGCTGTATGAATCTGTTAAAAAAAACAGAAAAACCAGGCAAAATTAAACAATATACTTTTAGAGCAATAAAGATAGGTGATGAAATATCAAGAAAAGTAAGATAATGATAAACATAATGTAGGATTGAGGGGAGAGATGAGATGGGGGCAGGACTGTCAGGGGCACAACTCCAGGGGGCTTCAAGAGCATTAGTAAGGTTCAGGTTCTTAAGCTGGGTGGTTGATTATAGCATATATCTATACAGAAAAGAAAATTAATGAAATAGGGAAAGAAGTGTAAAGAAACTTGAGGATAGAGAATGTTTTCTTGTTCCAGCTTTACCTCTAACATAAAACTATGTCATCTTTGGCAAGTCACTTAGTCTCACTGAGTCTCAATTTTCTCATTTTTAGTAACTGGTTATAACAAATTCAGGCCTACCTATTTTATAGGATTGTGTGAGGATCAAGTGTACTTGAAAGCATTTAACGTTATTAATAAAATGAAATATTCACGTGCAACACAATTTTTCTACATACGAACTCAAAAGTTTATCTTTCCAAACTAATATTCAAAATCCACATGATGAAAGGTGAGAATGTTCAACTTAACTGTGCAACTCTTCTGCCAGTTGAAATGTTCTTTATAGTTATTAGCCAAAGACTGTCTAAAGCTGTAGCAGCCATGGGTGTAGTTGGCCTTGGAGGGAATACTGGCCTCAGAAACGGAAAACTTGGTTTTGAATCCTGGCTTTGTCATTTACTGAGAGGTTGGCAATTCACTTCTCACTTCTGGCCATAGGTTTCTTTATCTGTAAAATGGTGGTTTTATTGCTGTTGTCTAAAGAGGGAATTGCAATATTTTCTTAAGAGACCGTGAGGCTCTCCCTTCTTCGTATCCACACTGGCTGCATGGGAAGCAATAGCAGCAGCAGGAACCCCGGCAGTTCCCGCAGTTTCCAACTTATGATGGCTTTTGATTGCGGTGAAAAAACACACCCAACTGATTGTTTTCTTCTGGGTTGGTTTCTTTTGTGAATAGGCCATTGTCCATCTGCAGACACCTACCTATTCTGCCTTAAAGTTTTAGACTTTCTTGTGGACCATTTGTGAGGTAGCAAATACATCTAAGAATATGCCACTTTCTCTTTTTCCTTTCTGTTCCTCAAGCTCCTTACTCAACAGCCTAGAGTCTAACTAAGGTGATTCTAATTCTTTTAATTATGATCATACAGTTAATCCTACACATTGCAGCAACCAGGAATGGACAAAGTTAGTGAGACCTGGGATTCTTGTTCCAACTTTATGACAGCTCTTACAGGTTAAGAGTTAGTATTGGTAGACTGCATTATTTTGAAGACTAAGATCTAGAGATAATTTATTAAAATTAGGCTTCTTATTTTTTTGAAATTTTGGATGCAGTTGTAAGAAATAATGTTCAGAGATGCTAAGTATCCTTTACCTAGTTTTTCCTAATGGTAACATCTTTCAAAACTACAGTATATTATAAATAATCCACAAATCTTATTCAGATTTACTTTTATTGGCATGTGTTGTGTTTATATTTGATTTTACATAGTTTATTTTCACATGTGTAGGTTTATGTATCCACACTAGATATAAAAATCTAAAAACAAAAACAACAGTTCTATTGGCCACAAAAATCTCTGTGTTGCCCTTTTATAACAGTCACCTTCCCTATTCTGAATTTTTTGCAACCTCAAAATCTGTTCATCATTTCCGAAAATTTTGTCACTTCAAGAATGTTATATAAATTGGATCATATTCTATAAATTTTTAGGGACTAGCTTTTTTCCCTCTGCATAATTCCTTGCCAGATTCATTCACTGCTGTGGTGTAATAACTGTTTCTTTGAGAAGTAATCCATGGTATGAATGGTTAAACTATTGAAAGACATTTTGGGGTTTTCAGTTTTTGGTACTGATGAACAAAGCTGCTATAAATATCCATGTACAATGTTTTTCTGTAAATATAAGTTTTCATTTCATTGTGATAAATGCCCAAGAGTACAGCTACTATGTCATTTAGTTTCATGTCTAATTGTATAAGAAATTGTGAAAACTGTTTTCAGAGTGTTGGGTACCATTTTGCATTCCTTCCAGCAATGCAGAATGATCCTGTTTCCATGAATTCTGTCAGCACTTACTGTTGTCACTAATTCTTTTTGTTTTCTACTGTTCTGATCGGTATTGTTAGTACTATCTTATTGTGGTTATAATTTGCATTTCCCTAATGTTTTATGATGTTGAACATCTTCTCATGTGCTTATTAGCCATCTGTAGAACTTCCACAGTGGAATGTCTTTTTCATGTCTTTTGCCCACTTTCTATTCTATATTTTTTATACCATTGAGTTTTTAAGAATTCTTCATATATTCTGGATACTAGTTCTTTGTCAGATATGTTTGATTTGCAAATACTTTCTCCCAGCCTATGGCTTGGTCTTTTCATGTTCTTCACATGGTCTTTTGCTATTTATCAATTTATCCTTTTACAGATTGTGCTTTGGGTGTCAACTCTAAAAACTCCTCAATTCACCCTTCGGTTCAGTTCAGTCCGCCTCAGTTGTCTGACTCTTTGCGACCCCATGGACTGCAGCACACCAGGCCTCCCTGTCCATCACCAGCTCCCAGAGTTTACTCAAACTTCATGTCCATTGAGTCCAGTGATGCCATCCAACCATCTCATCCTCTGTCGTCCCCTTCTTCTCCCACCTTCAATTCTTTCCCAACATCAGGGTCTTTTCCACGGTGAGTCAGCTCTTTCGCATCAGGTAGCCAAAGTATCAGAGTTTCAGCTTCAACATCAGTCCTTCCAATGAACACGCAGGACTGATCTGCTTTAGGATGGACTAGTTGGATCTCCTTGCAGTCCAAGGGATTCTCAAGAGTCTTCTCCAACACCACAGCTCAAAAGCATCAGTTCTTCGGCATTCAGCTTTCATTATAGTCCAACTCTCACATCCATACATGACTACTGGAGAAACCATAGCCTTGACTAGATGGACCTTTGTTGGCCAAAGTAATGTCTCTGGCTTTTTAATAAACTGATTGCCATACTTATACAGTAAAACTTTAATACTGAGTACTTTATTATTGTTTTTTCAAGATGCTTTTAGCTGTTCTAGGCTCTGTGGCCTCTCCATATAAATTTTCAAATAAGCTTGTACATATATATAAAAAACCTTGCCTGGAACTTTCGACAGGATTTAGATTATGCCTTATAGATCAGGGGAGAATTAACATCTCTCTATGTGGGTTTTCTAGTATTGCCAATGGAATGTCTTAATATAAAAAGTGAGTATTTCAGCATCAGATGTTTAAATTATACTTTTCTCTGTAGCAAGTAAAATAATTTTTGAGTATTAAAATAAATAAATACAACAATTTTGATGTTTCCCAACAAGAATCTAACCCAAAGAACATTAACACAAGACAAAAAGAAAATTAAATGTGTTTTTGGCAAGTATTACCAGGAAGGAACTGGCCTAATACACATAAAGGATGACCCTACACATCCAGGTATAAATATTAATACATGGACACAGTCTCTCTTTTTATTATTTGCATCTTTAATTTCTCACAGGTAATTTTATTAACTGTGCTAGATGAATTCTAATAGTCATAGAACCTCACATAGTTTGTTTGTCAATAAAATACAAAAGTACATCTTTTGGGGGCAGTCCTGTAGTATACTGGCGATAAAAATATGACTATAAGTGTATCCTTTTGACAATGGAATAGATAAAAGTAGTTTGCAAACCACTTTCTATGTTAGTGGCATGTGGAGACATAGTAAATGGTTGTCCACATCAGTTATGGACTGTTTTTCACTAGTAGGAAGACAATGTAACACTTTTTTTTTTTAAATTTCTATTTTTTTGTAGAATTATTTTTGTATATTTTTAATAAATTTTTATTGGAGTATAGTTGCCCTTACAATGTTGTTATTTTCTGCTGTACAGCGAAATGAATCAGCTATAATGTCTAATAAATCCCTTCTTTTTTGGTATGTTTATCGAATGATTGTTTGATTGCCTTGGATCTAGAGTCAAAAGTGGACATCTGGGAGAAAACAGCATAGGCGCTATGGCAGTGGCTTCTCATGCTTCCTGCCACGACTATGTTCCATCGACAGAACTCTCATCCTGCCATGCACCAGTTTGTGCCTCCGTAACTCCAGAGAGACTGTAACCCACAAGAAGATGGCAGTACTTTTCCAGTCCCTTGTACAGACTTGGCACAGGGAGATGTTCATTACATATTTTACATAATATATCTAGCAGGTCACACTACTTTGGGATATATACTTTGGCTCTTTTTCTCCCTTGTGTCCTGGATTAGGCTTTGTTAAGTTTTCTTGTGCTATTTGAAACTGTCTCTATCCCTCACCTCTTAGAATATTAACACACTTTTGGCTTATTCCCTACTTTTTGACCCTTTTTTTACTTGCCTTTTACTGTGAATGTTCTTTTAACTGGTGTCCTTGGAGCTACTGGATTTTTTTTTTTTTTTTTCTTCACAATGTAGGAACATCTTTCATCAATTTGTCTGCTAGGTATCTTTACCTTTTAAGAGCTACTCCTCTGCCATGCCAGAGGATTACAGTGGTGGTTTCTAATGTGATTATACCTGAATGGGATTAGAAAAACTCATCTCTTTTGAGCATAATGGTTGGTCCAGGTATGGACACATTGTCATAGCAGAATTATGAGTGTTCATTTTAGAATCTTAAGTGGATGCTGGGGGAGGGAAGGCCATTTTTTAAATTCTGCAAATACAAGCTGAGATTTAATCTTTTTTATCTTTAATTTATATTTTATTGAAGCATAGTTGCTCTATAGAATTTTGTTTTCTGTCAAACCTCAACATGAATCAGCCATCAGTTCAGTTCAGTTCAGTTCAGTTCATTCGCTCAGTCGTGTCTGACTCTTAGCGACCCCATGAATCGGGCTTAGGTATACATATATCCCTTCCCTTTTGAACCTCCTTTCCATTTCCCTCCCCATCCAACCCATCTAGGTTGATACAGAGACCCTATTTGAGTTTTCTGAGCCATACAGCAAGTTCCTGTTGGCTATCTATTTTACATATGGTAATGTAAGTTTCCAACATGTTAATGTTACTCTTTCCAACATCTCACCTCTCCTCCCCTCTCCCCATGTCCATAATTCTATTCTCTGTCTGTTTCTCTATTGCTTCCCTGTAAATAATTCTTCAGTACCATTTTTCTAGATTCCATATATGTGTGTTAGAATACAATATTTATCTTTCTCTTTCTGACTCACTTCACTCTGTATAATAGGTTCT